>NC_068361.1:0-300000 GCF_020536995.1 Dreissena polymorpha | reverse complement strand
ATAAAGCAAATTCTTCATTCATCCGCGGACTTCTTGGTGTCGTAGTCATAAATGCCTCCAAATGGAGGTGTGTGATGCGTCTAAGTATAGAGGTGACAATAACGTAGTGACGTCACCATCTATGTATAGAATGTAATCTAGTGTATATCCCAGTGTGTATTCGTCATCAGGAATTGAGTACGTTCAGCTTGTTGGCATGTGTATTCTCCGGAACAGATTTAGATGCCGACTAAACTCTTAATTGTATGATGTTTATTTAATAAACACCATTCGCCTGCTAACTGTATAAAAAAATCATTTAATTAACTATATTCATCTTCTTCCGTACAATATTGTTGTTTTTAAATTGCGATTGAGAACTAATGAAGCCCTATAAATCTGCATCCAGTTGACATTGACATATGCATACGATAATGTGCATTATAGAAAATATTATATAACTAATGAAGCCCTATCGATCTGCGTGGCGTGAACACATAGATAGTGATTATAAGGGCTGTTTTGCATTAAATGCGATATGAACACCTAATCATCTACGTCTAAACACTCTTAGAAGGTTCTTAAATGGGGTTAATTTTGACCAAAAAAAACTAATGCAGCCTTATGAATCTGCATGTGTTCCGACACCCTTGACAGTTTTATATTTGTTTTATTCCGCAGCTTAGATTTACATGTGCTTATCAGCTCTTAATTGCATGAAATAGGTAATGTTACCCTTATCAGTCTTAGTCGAGTCAACACCTAGAGGGTGCTTATTCGATCTGTATTGTATTAGATACGTACAGTTTGTAGTAAACGCTCATCGTCTGCGTCCAAAAAGTATGATCAGATTCTCGCACGCGTTTCCTTGAGAACGTATGAATCCGCTTCGAAGAAGTTGTTGTTTATGAAAACATTGAAAATCACCGAAAAAAACTGGAAAACACATGTTGCTCTTTGCCAAAATATACTTTTTTTGTCTAAAATCTGTTTTGAAATATACATATTTTGTTTGTAATATATTGCAATTGAAGTCAAATAACTGCGATGATACATATAATCTATCGGAATTTTGAATATACGAAGACATTGATTAAAATACACAAGATGGTTTTTAAAATGACTGTATGCATATATTGCAGTAATGCTGTATTATTGATTGCGATTTCATTATATGCATTCTGTATCAATTATTGCGATAAATCTATGCCGATTTTGCAGATTTTGTATCATTTATTGTGATTAAAGATAATTGATTGAGTTTTGTCTGTTTTAGTCACAATGGATGAATTCCAATGCCTTTACTGTGATTTTTCAAGTTATTGTTATTGCTGTCCTTTGGTTGACTGATGTTTTTTTTTACTCAGATCAAGTGGTGTTTCAGCAGAGATAGTTTTCATAGGGGTTGACGTGCAATTTACTGTAGCAAAACTACTGTCCAAGCCAACAACTTCTATTGACTCGTCCGCCATGTTTCTGTAAAATAGCAATAATTTAGTACTATATTAATGTTTCCCAAGAAATGCAGATCACTAAAATAATCATTGCAAAGAGTTTATATAAATCACCACAATAATCATTACTATCAATCACATCATGATGATGATCATCATCGTTATCATCAGTTAAGTTGGTATCATCATTAGCAACAGCAACACCACAATAAGCAGAAGCATAAACTGTTCGTACTGGAGAGATGTGTTAAATTACGTATGACCTGAGAAAGAAACAAAAAACGATATTTTCTTCAAGTTTATAATTGAAGGATAGCCTTGATTTTGGCTGATTAAGAATTTGCATTATTTTTCAAAAACATAGGCACATGTATAAAATGTACACTTACGTGTGCGAATTACTGAAAACCCGTATTACAATAGGCCATGCAACAGTGGCAATATCATGAATGCATATTAATATAGAACGAAGTTTAAGCTGAAATGCATTTGAAATAAATAACGGACAGAAATACCTGCAAATTATATTCCTTAAAGCCACACACCTTGAAATGAAATACATGTTAATCAATACATATAGATGCAATTTGAAAGTGTGCAAAATTGTCATTAAATCTTTAGCCTAGTTTGCTAGTAATCTTTTTTTAAATTTTAAAACCGAAAGTAGGATTTCTATACGTATACGTTCATTTCGACAAACGCGATTATTTTTTAAGTTTTAAAGCGCAAAAAGACGGATTTCTACATTGTGACCACAAGATATATCCTGATTGGCATACATAAAATTAAATTTATAGCCTAGTTAGCAAGTAATTTATTATTTTTTAAAATTATAAAACCGAAAGTATGATTTCTAGACGAATACGTCCATTTCTACAAACACGATTATTTTTAAGTTTTAAAGCGCAAAAAAGACGGATTTCTACCTTGTAACCACCATGTATATTCTTATTTGCATAGATAAAATTAAATCTATAGCCTAGTTAGCAAGTAATTTATTATTTTTCAAACGATACCGCTTTTAAAACCGAAAGTAGGATTTCTAGACGTATACGTCCATTTCTACAAACGCAATTATTTTTAAGTTTTAAAGCGCACAAAAGACGGATTTCTACATTGTAACCACCATATATATTCTAATTGGCATATATAAAATATGGTTTAGGCGATATATCGTGGTAAATACCGCATGTCGCTTCGTGTATCGCGCAAAATTTCGTGTGTCGCTTTAAGTATCGTGCACAATATCGTGTCTCGCGTTCTTAGGGCGACACACGAAACACGGAGCGACACACGATATTTTGTGCGACACACAAAGCGATACCCGATATTTTGTGCGATACACGAATCGACATGCGATATTTACCACGATATATCGCCTTTTGGGCTACCTACACAAAGGCGATATATCGTGGTACATTCTCGCGCGTCGCTTCGTGTATCACGCAAAATATAGTGTGTCGCGCAAAATATCGTGTGTCGCTTTGAGTACGTAGGTACGTTTGTATGTATGTATGACATGATTTACATATTAGATATATTTAGTTTCATCACTGAACAATTGATATATATGCATCACGCACATTAACCCATTGAACATTTACCAATAAGGTGAACTCATTTGTATCATAATTCAGGTCATTTATAAAACAACTTTATAATAATATGAAGAAACTGTGCATAACTTTTTTGCAAATAGCAAGTCATTAATTCAAACTTGTATAAGCAATCTCAAATTAATTTCCACATAAGTTATGATTTTAATTGTGATATTTGTCACGTAAATAATTATTGTTTAAAAAAATCATTATTTATGTGTTTCTCCCCCTACTGCAAATTCTTCTAATCGTATGCCTTGTAAATAAATTAGTAAATTTTAGATGTGCAGCTGCAATATTAGAAGCAATGATTTATTCCCTTTAAAACTTACCATGTTAACCAGTTCATAACACTATAGTCCAACCTCTATCTTAAACCATTACTTATAAATTGTATAATGCATATATAATGTAGGCTATGAGCTTGCATAAGGTTTATTGCTGAAAAAATGTTGTTGTTGTTCTGTGCATGTGTTGTTAGTTACAATATTTGCATTATTTGAAAATTACAATGTAAGATGATCAGAGAACATTAAGTCATTGACGATAACTTTTTTGATAAACTGAACCTTTCAATTGTTTTTAACACGATTATCGACAACGTACACCAATAATGTTATAGAAGTGTAATTTCCCCCAACGTATATTTTCCTAATCTTCAAATTTAACTTGAAACACCTGTTGCCTAAAAAAGTTGCTTTATACTTTTACAGCATTATTTTAATACTTATCATTTACTATAACGACCTGAGCTTTTTTACTTATTGTATACATACGGCTGTTTTAAGGTATTCATCATACAAAATGTTAGCTTGTTCATTTAAAAGTACGACTATCCAAGTCACTGTATAGCGGCCTTTTCCATCACGTTTTGGTTAATTGACAAAATGTAAAAAAGTTGTTTCAGATTAGCAAATTTTCGTTTTAGTTATGATATTTGTGAAGAAACAGTAACACTGAACATTTACCATGCTCTAAAATAGCCATTAAATGCATCTTTTGTCGATTTAAATACCTGAAAATTATAAAGTGTTGCAACGCGAAACGATTAAATTATTAGGAGAGTTCTGTTATTGTCGTTATATTTTGTGAAACTACGAGGATTGCTTATATAAAGTATAAAATACATCGTTCATTGTGTGAGGTCGGATGGCCGTGTGGCCTTAACGATAGACTTTTACTCCAAGACTCTAGGGGTCTGTGGTTCGAGCCCTGCTGCGGGTTATTTTTTTTAATTTATTTTTTTATTTTATTTTTTATTTTTTACTGGAGATTTTTATATACAATTTTTACATTTATTAATATTAAGCATTTAATGAAAAACTTCAAAACATGTCAAAATCTGTGATAAGACTCTTTAAACGAAAACGTTACCTAAATGATAAATTTTATAAAACGACTGTATAGCTTTCGTTTGCTTGTACGCGTGAAAATATAAACATTTTACTGTCAGAAAGAGCTTCTTATCGATTTCTAATCAAACAGCACATTTGTATTTAAAAAAAGTAATTTAATATTTAAAATAAAATTTATTACAAACGAAGATACCTCAATTAAATCGCCTACATTGTTTGCTATTTTAATTTCGTTCAAGTACATGGTACTTTACAAATCCACTTAATACTATATTATTATTATTGTCGCTGATTAATTTTTTTTAAACTTCATAACTGTTGTGATATGATTAAAAAAGGCATCGTTCCCTAATATTATTCGATGCCAGCTGTAGCTATAAGCGACGTTAATAAGCGACTGGGACAGGTTGGGCCATGGTTGCACGGTCTTTAGTGACAGCAATTATTTTACGACGAATTATACGTCTTTGCGAGAATGTTTGGCATTGCGAATGACGTCTCATACATAGCGGGTTGCTGGCCTATCTGTCTTCTTTATAAAGTTGAAATCCGTCCCCCGAGTTTGGTTGTTATTCTTTTAAGGGAAGTAAAAGTAATACAGGATCAAAGTACCGTGAGTGCATACACATTATGTTATTAAGTGGTTTCATGTGTTGTTGACTTGCACTTAAATTCACTTTGTTTTCGGCTAGATGAGCGTGAGTACAATTTGTAATTAATAAACCCTGATATAACACTTTAGCTCCATTAATTTAATGGTACATAACTTCTTTAATGTCATATAGACCGTATAAGCACATGCGATTATTAATTGGTCTCTGCTTTATAGGGAACCTTCATTTATAAAACCCGATTTATAAGCACGATATGATCGTTGTCTAGACTCATACTAATAGGGGTTCATTTGTTCCCCAGTACTATTAAATCCGTATAAGAATATGAGAGAATATTCTATGGACACAGATAAATAGAAGTTTATTAGTATGTTGATGCAATTGATACTGTATAAAGAACCTCAATTAATTCACCCGATGCAGATTGATTGGGTTACATCAGCTCATAATGCAAGTAAGACCATATAATCGTATGTGGATGTTAATTGGCCGCAGATTAATATGGATCCATCACTGATTTATCCCGATTTAAACCAAATAAGCACGATGTGGACGTTGTCCGGATACTGTTGCTTGTTGTTGATAAAAATGTATAAGAACACGCGGAGATTTTATGGACGTACATAAAAAGAAGTAACTTAGTTTTTTGATGCAATTAATATGATTTAAGCACACTCAATGTGTTGACTCGACGCAGATTGATAGGGTTCTATTAGCTCTATAATGCACGTACGACCGTATGTGAATGTGAACTGGGTGCAGATAAGCTTTATACTCATCATTTAACCCGAATATATAAAGAATACTAGATCGGTGACGAATAAAGCGAAGTTTATTTTGCGAGGCTTAGAGAATCTTAACCATGAGCCTTGGTATCAAATTGTTTGTTTTGTTGAATCTGATTCGATTTTACTAAAATTATTACCTCATAGTTGATTCCGATTAATATGACCATCCTCCACACATGACTGATATAAGAGTCCGCCGCGCGTGACAGATACAGTATATTTCAGCATTGCCGAAATAAAGGAAAATATATTTCACAGGGGTTTATTTCGACAATGCACGTCTGATGATGGGATAAAACCGTATACGCAGGATGTGAACAACGCTGTCTGGACGCAGATTAATAGGCGCTCATTAGTTCCCAAACGCTTTAACACCCGTATACGCGCAGATTGTACATAAATAGAGGTCCATGAGTTATCCCATGCATAAATAGCGTATAAGCTCACCCATTTTGATGACACAGATTGATAGGGTTCAACCCCCGGGGTAACTTCCTATATACGGGTATATAGGGGTGTGCCGAAAACATGGGGTGTGTTTTTCGACAAAAATTATAGATATGGGTATGGTTTTGAGCATCTAAGTATAGATATGGGTATTGAAATCAGAAATTTGCTTGTACATAAATGCATATAGATTTGAATATATCAGTATCAAAATGGGTATGATAAATAGAGAATAATAGGTTAGTGTTGATTATAGATCAGGTTTATCATGCGAGGCTTAGAAAACAAAAAGCACGAGCCTTGGCTAACACTAACCTATTATTCTATTTATCACACTTTTTATTCAGTAAACTATTTTTATTTAAACAAAATAAGTTTTCATGAGTGTTTGTCGTACTTTGATAATGACTGTAGTGTAACCAAGGTCAGTGTATTACTCCGCGTTCCAAAAATAACCGCTGATCAAAAAATCATTTTTTTTTAATCAGAATATCGTTCTGTAACAAAGTGTCGAGCGTTATTTATTACAATTTTAATCATATTGAATTGCAAATCTTTAAGTTTTATGATATCAATATGGCATTAAGTTGTTATATACAAGGAACTACATTTGTTTACAACGTAGCCTAACACCACACACAATTCACTTTCGATATCAAACTATCGAGTCGATCACGAGGTGCACAATATTTCCTTCTTTGTTATAATATGTGGTTATTTCGTGACAAAATAACAAAGATTACTTGGATTTAAGCTAATTTTATACATTAACATTTTGAATGTTGAAAGTGGCACCAAAGAATTGTGAGGCAAAGTTGTTCGAACTAGAGAAAGACATTTGGCATTTGCAAGTGAAGTGACTGGGTGGGGCGAACATCAAGATCAACTTGTTCGACGGTAGACATCGGTTGTCTAGGCTGCATTTCGGCCATAGTTTCAGTGCGTGAAGGTGAACAAGAGGAATCTGTTGGATTGTTACATTTACTGGACTGAGCAAGAATGAACACTTTTGCTGCTGTTCAACAGATATGTTGGAATAATTGGTTATGGACTGGACATTTTTGTGCCCTGTTATGGCCATGGTTTCAGTGGGTGGAATGTTTGCATTTCGAAGTTTTTGGACCAGGAATTTGTGAACTGAGTGGTTCGTTATTCTCTTGTGCTTGAGAAAGCCGGCGTCTTTTGCCATGGCCTTCAGCATCTGACCTAACTTGTTGACACCCAATTGTTGACGCAAGAATCACCGGGATGCAGTGTCATTTGTGCGTATTGCCAGGTAGAAAAGATGCTTTAAAGAAAAATCAGATGGACGCATATCCAAGTACATCTTGTAAATGAACACAGGATTTCTTGGTCCAGACGATTGTTTTCTACGGTCAAAGGGGAGCAACTCGAACTGACTTCTTCAAAGGGGAGCAACAACAACAGAACCTATTTGCATAGTGTTAAATTTACCTAATACTAGGTTTTAATGACAATAAATGACAAAAAACTCGTTTTTTGCTACTTTCCTTTGTTTTAAGGTCATTAAGATTGACAAACATTTGAGATTGTTTTTATTATTGATGCACTTGGCAAATACAGGTGACGAGGTGCGTGGGAAAAAGTAGTCCCGGTTCGGCAGTTGATGACGTCATTTCGTGCCATTGATTATAGCCTTGCCGTTGATTATAGATGAAATTTAATCAACGGGGCTTTAATCAACCGATTTCGCTGTAAAAGTGGGATAAATTTCATTCTTGTATATGAATGGGTATAACAAGTTATATAAAGTTGTATGATACATATATGAAATGTACAAATGAGCATATAATAGCAAATTCAATAAGTATACTGTGTTTATATGATAGAGATTTAAATTCTAGTATTAAATGTGTCCTGTTTATCAAATTCTTGTATTGAAATGGATCCACTTTTTCAATGGTATCGTATGCAAATGAGTCTGCTTTTTCAAAACTCTTGTATCAAAATGGGTCTACTTTATCAGAGTTCCGGTATAAAAATGGGTCACATTTGGGTAGTCTCAGTGGGAAACCCCTACCCTAAAATTTGGGAAGTTACCCCCCCTCCCCCCCCCCCCCCGGGATGCCACCAAATTTAATTAATCTGGATAACTCTTATCCCGCGGTTAACTTTTGGTTATCTTCAATTTTATGATAAGATAACGAAAAGTTATCCGCTGGATAATAGTTATCCAGATTTTTACAATTGTCTACAGGTGTATAAAAGATACAAATAAAACCTCTGAAAAAACAACCGTATTTTGTTTACTCAGTTTACTCAGTTTAGTATTTTTTTATATAAAGAAACCAGATTTGTGAAGCGTATTGGCGCGTAATCGAGATAAAGCTGACGTCATCTATATTGACTTCCGGTAATACAAGTTTGTTTGGTACATGATAAGACGCTGAGTTTAAGATATTACTGAAAACAAATGATAGAAAATAAGTAATTGAATAACGATTCATCAAATATAAATAGATGAACAATAAACGAAGATCATTTGTTTGTAGAAAGTTGATAGATTTCCGGCTGGATATATTTGCACAGAAAGGCCAGTGTAGATATTTTCTTGCAAGTAAAATGGCGGATGAAACCGGAGACACAATCGAACGTCATTTTAAGTCGGTCTCGTCGAACCACACGATATCTCAGAAACGACGTCGTATCCTGGCATTTAACATTTGTTTGTCAAATCTATCAGACGTGTTTTCAAGAGCTCTCGAAGAAAGAAAGATATTCACGGAATTATGGAGTCAATAAACGAAACAAAGGTAAAGAATAACTTATGGAAGCGTCTGTCCCGAGGAGTAGGAACAGAACATGTAAGCGCGTTGGCGGCACGCTTTAGAAAGCTGTTTTCGGATTTAGCTGCCTGTGTCAGACCCGCTCGGTCCACGTTCCCCGACGGTGATACCAAATCCCCAACAAAATGAGGGGAGTCCAACACAAATCCTATCTACAGAGGGCCCCAAAATCACCGTTCCTTGGACTGGTCCCGTGTTCGCATACCCCACATCTGGGTACATCACAAATGCCGAGGTGAACTGGAACTCAGGTTCCGAAAGCAGTCCGAGATCCTGGCGAGGCACAGGCATCGGACTTCCGTTATGCAGAAGATTTCAGCCACCCGTATTCCGTATTTCAACGATGAGTGGCGGAAATGGCCGATCTAGTTGAGAAAATCAAACTGCGCCGGTTCAGCTCGGAGTCAGGCCCAGGTAAGGCTACATTTGATAACACGTATTAAATTATTTTTGATTGTCAACGAGGATATTTTATGTTGTCCGTTCACCGTCTTGTAACCTTTACACCATTGGCCAATGTCAAGTTTAAGAAGTAAAAGTTTTGAGAGGTAAAATGCCTTCATTATAAAACATCCTTGACCAAAACACTTGTCTGATAAACATCATGCTGTACCTAAAATGTTTATATTTCACACCATACATTTATTGAAACAACCCATATACTATTAATAGATAATATTAGATAACAGACACCAAGCAAATGCATTTTTATAAGAGCTTTGTTTACAGCAGACGGTTATACCAGCTCCCCAACAATACGAGAGAAGCCCGTGCCAAATCCAATCTTCAAAGAGACCGAAATCACCGTTCCTTGGACTGGACCCGTGTTCGCATACCCCACATCTGGGTACATCACAAATGCCGACCTGAAGACTTAGGTGGACCTGCTGGAACTCAGGTTCTGGAAGCAATCCGAGATCCTGGCGAGGCACGGGCATCGGACTTCCGTTCTGCAGAAGATTACAAAAAAAATGGGTCACATTTCGGAAGATTAAGTGGAACATCGCTACCCTAAAATTTGGGAAGTTACCGGCGGGGGGGGGGGGGGTCAACTATAGGCGAATGGACGTATAAGCGCATGTCAATGTAAACTGAACCAATAACTTATAAACCCGAGTTAAACATACTGCGAACGTTGTCTGGATGCAGATTTAAAGGTGCCCAATACTTCACCAATGCTAAAACACCCGTACAAAACTTGCGAAGAGACGCAGAGACGCAGGTAAATAGAAGTTACAGGATCTGCACTCTAAATCTGTATTTAGAATTCCATAATATGGTGTGCATGTCAGCATATAACGCATCAAATCTGCACTATAAAGCTGTATTCAGAACTCCATATGGTTTGCATGTCTGCATCTAACGCATCAAATTGTTGTCGCAGCAGAATAGAGCTTCATAACTTTCGAAATCCATTCTAATCGAGCCGCAAAATAAACACCTCGCACTGTTCATTACGTGGTATCCAATCTGCACTAAAAATCTGTTTCACAAATTCAATATGTTGTGCACGTCTGCATATAACACTAACCGTTTTTTCTCTTTTCGCCATCTTGAATGTTTATTATTATATGACTTCATCCATTGAAAATGTGCTTTGTCATATGATGCCATTCATTGAATATTGCGTATGACGTAGGACTTCAGTACCTTTTGTGGCACTCGCAGATAAAGGATCAGAGTAAAGATGAATAATCAATTAGATAACTAGAGATTCTACGACTAGTGATAAGATAACGAATAGTGACTGACAAGAACATATATAAATTACTGTTTTTATGTGAATAAAATTAATATGTAAATTATTCAATGTTTTAGTGTATTTTGCTTAAGAATTAATTGTTGTGTTGGCACCGTCTGTCGGCCACCAGACGGACCGGCATTACAATTGTTATAGTCATAGGCGCTCGATGTCAATGACAATGTGTTTATTTAATTTATTGATTTATTTATTTTTAGTTACCTGTTGTTTATTATAATACATACACATACTAAATTAATAAAAATCTTCCGAAAAACGTCTTCTTAAAAAAGATAGTTCGACTATGTACATAGATATTGACAAGGTAAATCACTCGCCATTTTCTAAAGCAACGGAAGTGCA
Source organism: Dreissena polymorpha (assembly GCF_020536995.1). Classification (NCBI taxonomy): domain Eukaryota; kingdom Metazoa; phylum Mollusca; class Bivalvia; order Myida; family Dreissenidae; genus Dreissena; species Dreissena polymorpha. The sequence goes on along the minus strand of NC_068361.1, from coordinate 288,854 downwards.
TAATTAAATCGCTGTCACCCCGCTCGCTAATTGAAATGCGCGCGCAGGCCGGGAACCTCGCTCTTTCTCTATCTACTTTCAGTTACAACAGAAACATCCACAGACGATGTAATAAATCCTTGTCACTATTGTTTCACTCAATTAATTGAGCAATCAACAAAAGATATTGTAAATTGCATACACATGAATCATTCCTTACCAATTGTTTAACTTGATTTCGTCTGCCATGGTGATTTCCAGAAAAAAATCAGCACGTCAAAAATCAAATCTGGCGCCCATAGTGTTAAGTGGCTGTTATTGTGTATAAAGAGCGAGGTTTCCGGCCTGTAGGAAACCATGCTAAATTTTAATAAGCTTAATGATATTTAATTTTGAATTGTTTATAGCAATTGCTAATTTAGTGTTATATAAAATGGTGATGTGCAGAGTTATTGAATCATTTGTATTTAGATATTCATTTAGATTTTCAAATTGGCAATTTAGATAACTAAGAATAAAATGTCCGAACCTCCCTCTAAGCGAAGGCGCGTGGAATAGTCTCTAGAAGACAAAATCAAACTGATCAAAGAGTCTTAGATGTTTTCTAAGCCTAGGCACAAGATGCTGTCAGAGAAATATGAGGTAGAAAAGTCGACGATAGGAGATATCGTGTAAAAAAAGTCTGTGTACATGTCTGATTAGGAAAACAACTCTTCACTTAACAAACGTCGGTTCAACGATGAGATGAAATTTGAAGTGATCAATACAATTGTTGGGACTGGTTGTGTATTGTAAGGCCTACTAAGTTATTACCGATCGCTGATCCGATCATACAGGATAAGGCACCGGGCTTTTCTAAGGAACTAAGAATAAGTGACTTAAAAGCGTCGAATGGGTGGCTGTGTCGTTGGAAGATACGGTATGACATTAAAGCATTCAAAGTGTGCGGAGAGAGTGCCAGTGTGGATTAATTTGAAGTGAACAGTTTTAAGAACATAATAAGTAATTTTATAGTAGATGTTTTATATAAATTAAAATTTGCTGAAAGTGTGTGTTTTGTTCACATTATGCTATGCAATTGACCTTCTAAAAGTAATATAGTCAACTGCCCCTATAAACCGGAATCCTCTCTAAAACGGAATATAATCTCGGTCCCGGGGGTGTCCGGTTTCGAGGGGTTCCACAGTATTTGATTATGCATCATAGTTTGTTGTACCCTTGTAGCTTGGGTTTGAATGAATAAACATGCAGCCACATACGCCTTGCGTTACATTATGTACACCGGCTTAACTACAAAATGATGTCTTTAGTGAAAAAACAAATGGAAATAATATTTTAATACATTCATAAATCTCTAGGATTTTATTAAGTTATGCTAACTGTGGCAATCTGCTCATCTTAAAAAAGATGGAAAGTGGACACAATTTAGGCCAAACATCGGAGATGGACTGGGACGATACGGACACCACGCATTTAAATTGTTAAGTTACACTGTGATTTCATGTTCAAATGTCCGCTAAAATAAAAGACGAAGAAACCTAATTTAGTTATTTAAAGGACGTTCATGAGTACATGAGCACTAACTATTGACCAGTAGAAAGACTTGAAACATCATTGTGATCATTTTCAACAATATTGCAAACCCAAGTCTAACATAATTTACTCCAGATATGTTTTCAAGACAAGAATACTATAGGATTGGTAAACATTACAACAATTTGCTAAATATGTGCGATTATTAAAGTCACATTAATACTAAAAACAACGATATATTTCGTTAAATATTTCGTAAAATAAAGTAAACACATAAACAACCAGTGTTGCTTATAATGATAGCCAAAATTTAAACGCTAGATGTGGTCTGGTATCAGAGATTTTACGATATACAACATGCTCGTTTATTAATTATTTTTTGTGTGACAATGTAATTTAACGCGACGATATCCGAAAATTTACGAGCGAACGCGAGATGGGCTTCGGGCAGCTCATGAGAACTACGTCGTGCTTCCGATGCTACCCGAAGCCAATCACGCGTTTGCTCGTAAATGTTCGGATATCGTCGCGGCAAATTCACATGAAATATATAAGTTTGATTATGATTTTACTTTAAAAATGTTGATCTCTTTACCTGAACAGGTTTATTAACTTATACAAATTGTGATTACAACAGTACTGTTCAGTGTTTGTTTACGTCCTTGCAAATTTTAAGGAATTTAATATTGATTCAAATATATATTTTGTGACAAATATTTGTTTTTATTAACAAAAGACAAACACATTTAAAACTCATTCGTTCTAGTCTGGACGATTCTCTACCCAGCAGTTATTAAAATCGAGGGTAGCCGATTGTTTTCCTGCCAAAAGCCCCGGCATAAAGAATACGAAACGAGAGTAAATATGTTCGCCAGTAAAGATGTCTCAGAAGTCGGAGCTGGTTAATAAACACAAACTTAACTTACTGCACATACATATACTGTAACTTTTACACAACAATTATAATTGTTTTCAGACTAACGTTTGCAAATGTAAAACTCACACTATACCATTATGCGGATATTAATATTAGATTATAACTTAAATTGTTAATACCATAATATAATTAAAGTAATTAAATATGTTTTTATAATCATGAGCATGTTATAAACTAAATAAATCTTACAAGTTTTAAGTGTTGTATATATAACCTTTCATATAAATTGTGTTTAATGTCTATTTGCACAGTGCCTACCTGTCCAGTAAATCTGTTCAAATGTTCGGAGAAAACAGACACATAAATAAGCGAAGATATTAAAGGTGTAGTCTCGTTGGTAGTGGGAGTGAAGTTTGAATGCACACATCGAAAAAGCTAATCCGAATCGTATCCGTAGCAATACATGCAATTATTTCAACGACATAATCCGATATAACATGTTTAATATATGCTAATACAATATTTCCGAAAAGTTGTCATTTATCAATTTATCAATATATATTTCGAGTGTGCGGTTTCTGACAATAAATGTGCCAGTCAACATCTTTGGCCAAGTTTGCACTTTTAATAAACTATCGTTTCATTCCTTAATATGTATTAACAATCTGCAAATTGTTTAAGTGTCCATCTGAGATAATGTCAATTAAACTTCCACTAATTAACATGAGCATCATCGATAACTAATTATCCGCGGTAACAACAAGCAACGTTTAACAATAGCAAAACGGTATAGTGTTTCACATACATATACTATCATTTATGGTTTAAATACTGCCCATAGGTTGTTGTTGGAGATTGCTATGGATGAGAATGGTCAGTGCTACTTGTCCCGGACTAGGCACAATATGTTTTGCTGAAACCAAATTATGAATGCCCTTGCGAATAAAGTAATTTGTCTTTCACACCAACACCTCTTAATTATCTTAAAGGCCAATGTTCATTTATTTGAATATGTTAATTAAAGTAGTAAAACCCTTGTTTGTTGTGATATTAATAAAACATAGTTGGTAGATACGTAAGCTTGTAAACTTTGTAAAAGTCAGATTGTTTTAACGTGTTTTAAAGCTGCACTTTCCATTAACCGTTAACAAATAAGTTTTCGATTGAACCGTACATTTAAAAGAAGTTTCTTTTTTAGCGAATAATTGAGTTAACTTAGACAGTTTCCTTTACCAAGACTATAACACATGTTAAGAGCAAAACAGGATCAAAGATCCAAATGCGTATGTACAAATATCTATGCAAACCGTATTAAGTTTGAAAATTCATATATGTAACAATTAGATTAAAACGTTCTTTGGAGTCAAAACACTGTTAAAACGTTTGTTTTGTTAACTGCAAGAAACAAATATAGAATGCCTTTTCAAAACGTCCAGTGATATAAATGTATTCAAATCGACAGATAATTACCCATTCAGAACACGATCCGAAACAGTCTTTACTTTCCTGCACTTGTTAAAATGCGCCAAGGACCATTGTTTTAAATAATGATGTTTTTGAAAACTTTGTGTTAGACAGTCTTTATAGTTTACACTTTGGTACACATCGGATCTTCAAACTTCTTATTGCAGATGCTCTAGTCGACTTCACATCGATAAGCTTCTTTAAACATGTTCAAAGTTTACCTGTATGTAACAGAACATGCGCATCGCCGTAATTCTTAGAAATTTGAGCATATGATTCTTTTCGTTAATAGATTACTCAAATCCCGTTTCATCAACATTATGTTGCTATGCAACAGATTGTGCAATACAAAGATAACAACACATGTATGAGCTGAGCGTCTTGGTTTTCATTGCAAATATTTGCTAGGTAGCAGAGTGTTGAATATATTCAAACCGTGCGCTTCGTGTGCTTTGCTGAATTATTATCCGTATCAATACTGCGTTTTGTACGTGCGGGTCATACACATAAAATGTTGCCTCTGAGAAACAAAATGTTATTGTACATGCTTCTTTTAGTTTGTACTGAAACTGTTTCTTCAAATATTGTGAGTGAATCATCGACATCGAGAATTCTGCGAAGATTGGATAAACTTGAAGACGATGTGTTTATGATTCGAAATGATCTTATTGAAGACTTGAGAGATGAACTGCGTAATTTACGAAAAGATCTAAAAGAAGAAACAGAATTAAGAAGGGAGGACATTTCAACGCTTTCTAACATAATAACGGAATCTTCGGGACAGGTTGTTCTACACAAAAATATGGAAGATTCGAAAAGTCAACATGGGTCATATGATTGTGGAGCTATTTTGAGTAAATATGACAGTGTAATTAATGCGTTAAAGAGCGAAAAATCCGAAAACATATTGCTGCGAAAGGCATTTAACGAAATGAGAAAACAACACGACGACTTTAATTCTAGATTAAATAATGCGGAGAGAAATTTACGTTCAGAAATAGACACTATCAAGAATGAAACAATGGCGGGAATTAGCGCTACACAGAAACGTGTTAACGATATTCAAAAAGACATGAATGCTCTCTACGGGCTATTTCATTCAGATGAATCATTGACAAATCGTTCATTGAATGCTTTACAGAACATATCTGATATAACATCAAATACTGCAAATCTTTCAACGTCGAATGAAATCTTGAAGAACGTAAGTGATGATATCATTCGACGTCAAAGTAAAAACATAAATTCTTGTGACGGTGTGGCGGTGAGTGGTGAATACGTAATAAATCACACTTCCTACCCATATGGTATGAAGGTTTATTGTGATGTGGACTCCAAGAACAAGGGTTGGATGGTTATTCAGAGGAGAATTGACGGGTCTGTGGATTTCAATCGCAGTTGGACCGATTACAAAGCTGGCTTCGGTAACTTGAGAGGCGAATTCTGGTTGGGAAATGAGCATATCTACCAGCTGACTAAGGAAAAACCGAGAGAGCTGAGGATAGATATGGAGACGTTCGATGGAACAAAGCGGTATGCGTTGTATTCTGCCTTCTGTGTTTTATCTGAGTCTGAGAAGTATAAGCTCCATGTGGCCGGATACTCTGGAGACGCAGAAGACAGTTTAGAACGTGGGCATAATAATCAGTCGTTTTCAACTTTCGATGTCGATAATGACCGATCGTCACGATGCTGTGCTTGCAAGTACGGAGGAGGTTGGTGGTATTACTCATGTTTCTACGTACATCTAAACGGAAAATACGTTACAGAAAAGGAGACGGTTCCTTACTTGGGAGGAATCCATTGGTATCACCTCACTTTGTATTATACATCTTTGAAATATGTGCAAATGAGCATACACTAAAAGTGCACTTTTATTTTTTATATACCATGATACAAGTATCGGTGCCACCATTAAAATGTACATATATCATTCGTGTATCGCCTTCGCAAACGATGTTACTAAACTTTAAAAATAAAATATATTTACAAAATTCAACTTAAAATATATATGTGCTGTTACACAATCTATATTTGTTTCTAATGAATTGTGTTACAAACATGTACAGAATATATAACCTAAACATTAGTCATATTATTAAAAAGGTCGAGCACAATCGTTATTTTGCCATTCATAAGTACATCATGCTTCTTCAATTATTGTATTCAGTGCTTCTGAGTTATCATATGATCACTATTTAAGTTCGCGCAGACAGACAAATGAAAAACAACCGTAAAATTCGATAAACCAAAAAAACTGATAACTTTGCACACAAAAAAGATTTATCAGAAGTGGTCAGACCACTCAATTGTTGCAATCTGTGGACAAGTTTGCTTATTTCGTGTCTTGTAAAAAAATCTCGTAATGAAACAGCAACGGATAATTTGCGCTTCGTATCAATTCTATAATAACCTGTCACAATTATAGTGACAGGCATAACAACGTGCAAAGTGCGAAAGAAGAATAAATATATGCTTAAAGTGAAAATATTTAAACGTTAGTGTTGGTGTTTTCCTTGAAAACCTCATACTTACTTTGTATAGCATGTTGGCAACAAAATATCAATTTGACAAGTCTTCAACACATATAACAGTAATAATGTACTTGCTCCGTTGATAACATCAAAACTAGTTTATACCACATAAATTGAATTCATGTCCGTAAATTAAGATGCATTTGTAATTTAAGAAACAAAACAAGAGCTGTCATCATAGGATGACATAAGCCCCCGAAAAACGTTTTTTTGAAACCCAAACGCTTTTTCGAAACCAAAACGCATATTTCGGAACCTAAACGCGGAACCTTAAACATGCATAACAGATATTAAGCTTACATCTGAAGCGACATAGAAGTTATGAGCATTTTTCGAAACCTAAACACAAAGTGTGACGGACAGATAAACAGATGGACGGAAATACGATCACTATACGCCCACATTCGCTTCGAGGGCATAATTAAGTTAATTATTAGTATGTATGCATATCAGTTTACCAACATTTGAAAATAAGAACGTGTGAGATAATAATACACCTTATGTGTGTACAATTGAGGAAATACGCACGGAATTTGGTAGACGCTTTAAAAGACTATCTGTCAACCAACTACTCAGTGTAATAACATTGTAGAATTGGTGATTATTATTGCAGCCGAATGTGCCTTTTTCTTGCAAAAAAACTGTTTAGAAGAGGAAATCGATTGAATATATAGTTTTTAACACGTATCATATTCAGGATGAGACCATTTACCAACTGACTGAATACATACTGGTTAATAGAAACTTCAATCATCCGCAGATGAAAGCTACGAGTCCAGTGATGTGAATACTTTGAATGTTAAACTGAACATTTCTTAAAGAGAAGAAACACCAATCACATGACTGTTGTCTCGTTGAAGTATATGCACGTGTTTATAGCATTAACCATGGTTGATGCGTATGTGCCATGATTAGTTTAGTGTTCAAAATACATTGTATATAATACATAAAGTTCATTAAATTTTGTTTTCCTAGGTTTTATGATGTAGTTAGTTTTTCTGTATGTTCTTATTATTCGTGTTTATGTATGGAGTTAATTAAATATTCGTAACTTATGATTTGTAGAACGAACATTTTATATGTATATAAACAATTAAAAATTCAGTTCTTTATATACTACTTTTATATAGTGTTCTTTGATGCGAAGCATAAGACATACTTTTAAAATATAGTTGCTATATGTCGACGCAATCGCTCCTAACAATTTTCTTGAACGTTTCTTTCTCGCAACAACGAATAATATAAACATTCAATTACAATTTGTTTTTCTTTTTCGATACTAATCACATTTCATTTAAGACAAAATGGGAACATCAGGCCAGTCAAACATTGGTCATGAAAACAGTCCGTTTGCAAAAAATGTGTTTAATGGACACCTTATACGATGAGATTTTGCATCGAATATAAAAATGATAAAGTACATTTCGTGTACATGAACTAGATTTTAGTGCATTTGATGACATTAACTTCCTTTACAACTAGTTTCATATATTTAATAATGCTCAATGGTGTGTGGCGTTATGCGTCAGGACGCAATGTATGCGCATTTTTTTGTCCTTGAATGATGCATCAACCGGTTCAGTATCATTGTATACCGCTTTACCTAATAACGTCAAATTATCGTGATGATCGTCGAAGACACGTTTCAAAGAAATTTGAAACATATTGGCGTCTTATTTTGATAATTTCAATATGAATGTCACAAAACTTTATAAATCGACATTTTTCTCCACAGATATGCAATCTGATGTTAGGCAGGAAAGCCTTAAATTTAAGAAGTATTTTCGTTCAAAGTTATAACAATATACATGCATTGTTTATACATTTTGATAAATCATTTATATTGTTGAATTCGTTTCAATTCATTACATGCAGAAATTGTTAGAAAATAAATATTAATACAGGCATATACGAGTTTTAAAACAAGACCTATGAAGATTTATTTCCATTATTGTCTAAAATATCCGCAAGTCTGTTAGTGCATCATATATGTTTATTATTCAGTTCTGTTATACGTCATCGGCGTGTAGAGTCATCTTATAAGAGTAAAAGCCACTCGACTGTTTCTCTGTTTCTCTCAACTGAAATGTTGCAATGGCTGCGGGGTAAAATACCACCAAAACAAATCCGGTATCTTCCGATTGGGATTCTAACCAGTGGAGAACACACCAAGCCGTCTTGACAGCGGCGGTCGTTGACTTATCAACAAAATTCTCCATGTTCAGCCAGGAGGTATGTTTCTAAAACTCGATACCAATAGTTTTGTACTACTTTGGACGACAGGGGCATAATTTGAACACATTGTTGTTGTAGAAGTATATAACGCAATATTCTAGACCACCATACGCGTCTTGCAGATGTTCACCCCAGAGGCATTTTTGAACAATCTTATTTGAAGACTACTTAATGAGGTTACATACTAACAATTAAATAAATTAGCCTTATCTTTGTATAATATATTGTTTGCCTATTATTTCGCTACTAAAGTCTATATTCAAAATGTGACCATATAGTATGGCCAGTTTTGACAACACTAACATAATTTGCATTTTGGATGACCACTTTACGACGTTACGAATGCAATATCAAATATCTAGGTCTTAATGCAGAGAAGGGGCGGAAAGTTGTTTTGCAATAAGTTCATATTCAACAGTTTATCCCTGGGGCGAGGTCACCTTCGACAAAATGGGCATTTTTTACGAGATTTGTAGAGGACTTCTATGTGATGCATATATATACATATATTTTATGAAGGGATTAATTAGGATTTCGAGACAGGAAAATATTTTCTTTATAATTCTATGTAAAACAGTTGACAACCGGGACGAGGCCAGATTACCCAATGCATAATTTGAACAAACTTCGTTTAGGACCTCTAGATAATGCTACATACTAGAGCTGAAAGCATTGAGTTTCGCATTGTCGGATAATAATATTTTAAAGGTATTCCGTATTTAAGTGCGTTTAACTGGTGACACCGGGACGAGGGTACTTAAATTCCATGAAATTAATTATTTTTTTTAGGAAACTTCTAGATGAGTCAAACCACCAAATATGAATGAATTGCGCTTTGCGATTTAGGACATGCAGATATTTAAATGCTTTCCCTTAATAAGTCTTTTAAAAGCATGTTTATCCCAGCTGGAGACATAATTGACCACAGGAGTATAGTTTGAAAACTACCACACTAATTAACTTACTGTGATATGTTACACACGAAATATGTAACCTCTCTGCCTTGCAGGTACATAGTTGTAATAGTTAGTTGTAAACCCCCTGTTTTGACCCCGTTATCGAATTAATCAATAAACCGGGACGTTATGAACACTTTACATGGAGGAGCGTCAATACAGATAGTTGTAAAGTATAGATAAATCATTCTCAATGGTTCAATATGAGATGCCCGTTGAAGAACAAATCGACGGACACACACACTCACAAGCACGCACACACACGTACGGACGACAAAAATCACGGTATTTCATGAGATCAGTGTAAAAACGTTAAACGGTGTGAGCTAAACGTTTTTATTTTTTTTAAATCTATATTTTGTTGTCGAACATTGTGAAACACTCCTATGAAATGCAAGTGGAATACAACCTTATTCATAAAGATTGTTATATGCTGGAAACAGGTATGAGATATTGTGCATTGTTGGGAAATGTTGCCAAATCATACTTGTCAAAACTTACAGAAACTCAAAAGAGTTCATTATTTCCTATAAAATGTGTAATTAAATATATGTCACACAAAAGACATCAATTAGTGACAGAGTAAAAAAATAGAATGTCGGCTTAAGCGTACCATTTATACCAGTTTTTCAGGCTTCAGCGTACCTCTAAGCAGACTGAAGCATACCACCCTATAGTGTTATAATAGTTAATGAACGTTATAATAATTTGTTAGTATCTCAATCTGTGGTACATTTTGTTTATTATGTGTTGTTGATTTTAAATAAAATTGTTCTTGATGTCTTGGTTTCTTAATATAGTCTAATAATATACAATTATAATTAAGTACAAAAAACTCAGTATTGATATAAAAAAACAATGATTTTTATTCTGTTAAATCGAATAATGTATCCAATATGGACTTTATATATCCCACATAAACAGCTATAAATTCACACATTTTCAATGCTGTTAAGAAGTTTACACCACCTTATCAAGAACTAAAGTGTGAGCCTTACTGTATAAACACATCCATTTAATTGGATGGTACACTTATGCCTAAAATGGTTCACTACAGTAATGCACTGGTACGCTTTGGTAATGGTACGCCAAAGCCTGCACCCCAAAAGATAAATTAAAACTTATATTTCAAATGTAACCCAAACAATAGTGCTGCTGCTTCATGATGGCATGTGTATTGCCCCTTGGGACACTGGCAGGAGGTCGACTGTACAAGGCCATTATCTTCCTTATGAAGGCAAATGTGCAGATAACAATTCCAAATGACACTAAATCTTTGTACCATAAAATATATATCCGATTATGTTGATATCCGAAAGCATGGGCATTATAAATAATATTCATCTTTTGACAAGATAACGGTCAATTCTGCTGCAATGCAATGAACAAGGGGGTTGTTAAAATGCTTTAAATCGTTATCCGATTTATTTCAACATTTAAACTTCAATGATGTAAGACAATTTACCTGTACTTTATACGAAGTGTTTATCATCTATGCCTGTACACAAGCTGTTACAACGCTCAGTTCATTGCGGAATCCGGAAAGTGCCATCTATGATCTCGCTCTTCTTTCATCAAGGGCGACACTAGACACACGAAGCGATACACGATATTTTGCGCGACAGTCGCGGCGACGCACGATATATTTAACACGATATATCGCCCTTGTGTAGGTAGCCCAACAGGCGATATATCGTGTTAAATATATCGTGCGTCTCCGCGACTGTCGCGAAAACTATCGTGCATCGCCGCGACTGTCGCGCAAACTTTCGTGCATCGCCGCTCCTATCTCGCAAAATATCGTGCGTCGCCGCGACTGTCGCGAAAAATACCGTGTATCGCTTCGTGTGTTGTATCTCGCGTTTAAAGGCGACGCACGAAACACGAAGCGGCGCACGATATTTTGCGCGACAGTCGCGGCGACGCACGATATTTTATTATTCAAATATCGCCCATATTATCCGAATCGCGTGTATCGTGGTCTTATTTCAGACCGCGACACTAGACACACGAATACTCGATATTTTGCGCGACAGTCGCGGCGACGCACGAAATTTGTACTTTTCAAATATCGCTGTAATAATATCGCCTGTCGACTGTCGCGTTTTTTAAACGCTGTTAAAGTCTAGTTTAACCATTTATTAACAATATTGCTGCCCTCGACACACCTTTAAAAGATTATTCTAGCATAAGAAAACCGAATACAAGTTAATTAATTTTCATAATAATGTTGATATATTGACAAGGATCACCCATGAAATATATGTGTGAGAGGGTGTGGGGGGGGGGGGGGAGGGTTCGTAAACACACTAAAACTTTTACAGTGTTTTCATACCAATGAGTACTCAACCCCTATCGTAAATGAGCAACGTAAGGATAAGTTCAGAATCATCTCCCATTGATGTTGAGAAAAATATGAAATTACGCTTACAAGATGAAGCAGATTTTTTTAAACCTCCACAGCTCTGTTCCATTACTGAAAACTACACACGGATGCCAGTAAAAAAAAGGAAACCAATGTAAATAACATGAACTATGAAATATTTGGGGGTTACAACACAAAATCATAGATAATGGTTATTTTGGGGTTATAACACAACATCATAGATAATGGTTATTTGGGGGTTATAACACAAAATCATAGATAATTGATATACCAGTATCTGTTTCTATTTTGTTTAAAGTAATCGGCCAATATATTAATATTTACAGTAGAAAAAAATCGTTCCATGTAACTTCATTGAGTGCCTTTTACACTGAAATTCCAGATGCCCTAATATTATCTTGTCATCATTTATAGGTTATCCAGATAATTGACGAGCAGCATTAATGTCCAGTCTATTGATACATTAATTAGTCAGTATTTTTATGTCCCCCACTATAGTAGTGGGGGACATATTGTTTTTGCCCTGTCTGTTGGTCTGTTGGTTGCTCTGTTGGTTGGTTGGTTTGCGCCAACTTTAACATTTGCAATAACTTTTGCAATATTGAAGATAGGAACTTGATATTTGGCATGCATATGTATCTCATGGAGCTGCACATTTTGAGTGGTGAAAGGTCAAGGTCAAGGTCATCCTTCAAGGTCAAAGGTCAATTATATGGGTCAAAATCGCTCATTTAATGTACACTTTCGCAGTATTTCAATATTCAAGATAGCAACTTGATATTTGGCATGCATGTGTATCTCATGGAGCTGCACAATTTGAGTGGTGAAAGGTCAAGGTCAAGGTCATCCTTCAAGGTCAAATGTCAAATATATGTGGCTAAGATCGCTCATTTTATGAGTACTTTTGCAATATTGAAGATAGCAACTTGATATTTGGCATGCATGTGTATCTCATGGAGCTGCACATTTTGAGTGGTGAAAGTTGAAGGTCATCCTTCAAGGTCAGAGGTCAAATATATGTGGCCCAAATGGCTAATTTTATGAATACTTTTGCAATATTGAAGATAGCAACTTGATATTTGGCATGCATGTGTATCTCATGGAGCTGCACATTTTGAGTGGTGAAAGGTCAAGGTCATCCTGCAAGGTCAAATATATGGGTCAAAATTGCTCATGTAATGTCACTTCTGCAATATTGAAGCTAGCAATTTTATATTTGAAATGCATGTGTATATCATATGGAGCTGCACATTTTGAGTGGTGAAGGGTCAAGGTCATCCTACAAGGTCAAACGTCATATAGGGGGACATTGTGTTTCACAAACACATCTTGTTGTTGCTGGTATTGTTTTACCTTTTAAATACCTTTTATAATGCTTTATCAAATAAATTATCGGCATATATCAAATAAATTATCGGCATAAATAAAACTGAATACAGTGCAAACAACAATTTTATAATATTTATATTGTCTAACAAAAGCGCGTTTGAAGGGCGCAAAACTTTGTTTCATATTGATTAACAGGGTTCCAGATATAATATAAATGACTATAATACAATTATATTCAGTTAAAGTTTACACTGTTACTTTTGTGCATGTCTAATATAATTTAAACAAAAAGCACGTAATGCATGCTGAACCGTAAAATCGAACAACTTATAACTCAACCTTGGGAAATCAGTGTTATATTCAAAATCGTTATTCCAAGCGATTTTCCAATCACCAAATATATGTTTATATGAAATATTTATGTAATATTAAATATTTATTTATTGCCAGATTGAACTATAGGAAGCGAATAGCTTGCTCTATCAATCATATACATTTAATTGCTGATCAGACATAAACATTATTATAAAATAACATTTATCAAAAGATATATATAAGACATGATGCACATGCTTGATGACGTAAAAATATCCCCTTTATGTCTCACCTGATTTTTTGAAAACGCGACAGTCGACTGGCGATATGATTATAGAGATATTTGAAAAGTACAAATATCGTGCGTCGCCGCGACTGTCGCGCAAATTATCGAGGATGGCTTCGTGTGTCTAGTGTCGCGGTCTGAAATTAGACCGCGATACGCAAGATTAGGATAATATGGGCGATATTTGAATACCAAAAATATCGTGCGTCGCCACGACCTGACCGCGCAATTATCGTGCGTCGCTTCATGTTTCGTGCGTCGCCCTTTGAACGCGAGACACGACACACGAAGCAATACACGATATTTTTCGCGACAGTCGCGGCGACGCACGATAGTTTGCGCGACAGTCGCGGCGACGCACGATATATTTAACACGATATATCGCCTTTTGGGCTACCTACACAAGTGCGATAAATCGTGTTAAATATATCGTGCGTCGCCGCGACTGTCGCGCAAAATATCGTGCGTCGCCGCGACTGGCGCGAAAAATATCATGCGTCGCCGCGACTGTCGCGCAGAATATCGTGTATCGCTTCGTGTGTCTAGTGTCGCCCTTGATAAAAGAAGGGCGAGATTATAGATGGCACTATCCGGTATCCGTAGTTTATCGATAACGAACCGTAAAACGCGTCCACTTTCAACGGAAGCTCCGCTTTTCTACTTAATTAACTATGGTCGTCAACATATTTAGCCCAATAAATTATTGAAAGCGCGATTCTAGTTTAGTAACGATAATATTACCGTAATATGACGTTTGTCCCCGGAAGTGAAGTGTCTCGTAAATTTTCATAGGTCACATGACGTGACTTACAGGCCCTATTGACAGTAAATCAAAACTATTAATACAAAATTCATAGTTTTTATTTTAACCCAATTTATAAAACATTTTATTAGTAATAAGAGGGTCGATAAAACGGATTAACATGCTACAATTTACAAAGTTTCGAGGTTTCGAGTAAGTGAAACAAAGACCGACCCTTGTAAACATGCACATTGGATCTGATGACCTACAGCTGACGCTGATCCGAAATGACGTCATACGATCATACGATTGGATTGATATCCGATGACGTCATAATTTTAATGTTATTCACTTTAAAGCTGCATACGTATTATACTTCAAAATCACATCTTACAAATATAATCTATTTGAAATGTGTATGCTTTTTGTGACATGTTTATAAGAATGAAATTTAGTACAAACGTAACTTAACGATCAGTTTAAAAACACAGTCATTTTTTTAAGGGAATATACGACAACGTATAAATGGTATATTGTATTTATAACCTTAATGGCTATTTTTAACATGAATGAAATTAGCAAATTTTATACCTTTAATCATATTATTTGTACATTCATATTTAAAGAATATATGTTAATGTCAATGAAAACATATCGTTTTATTGTTCGTAAACACTAAATGCTCGTTTTTATTTTGTGGCACAAAATTATTCCATTTTATTTCCCGCAACGATATCTATGCATACGACACACGTACGCTAATATTGTAAATGAACATGTGTTGAATAATTGTACCACCAAAAAAAATTGCATTTTGTATTTTGTTTAATCTATGTAACCAGACCACATCTAGCGTTGACATTTTTGCTATTGCTATAAGGACCGTTTTTCTTTCTCGAAATATTATACGAAATATTAGTTTATTTTGAGTGTTCGTGTGCTTTAAAAACCCACACCCGACAAATGATCTTCTCACTACGACACTCAGACAGTAAATTCTACTTGTTTGTGACGTAATCGAATCCCGTGCTTTTTTGCATACTTCGAGTTTGTGAGATGGCGATATTGATTTCAAAACAAAATAGAGTTTTACTCTGGCTTCATTTTAAACTTGTTACTTCAGTGTAATAACTTTATTGTCACATCATTACCAACAGGTTTTTACTTGACAACAAAATTTTAAAAAGCAACATGGTTAAACATGACTGGATAAGTATCAATTTTGTTGATACTTTACATGGAGAGGACTTGCATTTTCAAAGTGATATAAAGGTCATATGAACAAAAATACTGGGTACTTATTTTAGAGGTAAAACAATAAAATTGATAATATTCTTTTCAATATTTTTATTTTATTTCTCAATTTTCAATTGATTGATGACTACCTTTCATTGAACGGATTCTAATGTGATCCGTATAAATGAAACGGTGCTTGGCTACCATGTTTATTTACCTTTTTTCTAGCTTTTTCGCCGTTCTCTTTTTATTTGCTTTTAGATTGAACATGGTTTCAACTCTTGTCGACACCTGCTTTTTTGTTTGGCTTGTTATTCCTGTTATTAAATACATAATAAAATAACATTTATTTTATTCATTAAACCAGCACATACAATGTACACAGATTCGACTGCTTTATATTGCCTTTACCGATACATGTTACATTGTAGCAAATCATGTCAATACATTGGTATATGTAGCCAATAAAGCAAATATATTTTCATATTTATTTATTATTATTATTATCATTCACACAGAAATTTATGATGAGATTATAATGCATGTTTAACAGTTGTGTACATACATAATATGTGGTTAAATGAAGGCTGACACGTAACAAATTATTTTTAAATAAAGAACCATATTAGTCGTTATTATTGAAATACAACTATCATTCTACGTTAACGTTATTTGTACCTACTCATCAGACAAGTTTTTTTTCAAGCTGTGTATATCCTGATAATATGCGCGTCTTTTTAGACATATGATCTGTTTAGACTTTGTTCAAATTTCCCGATTGCAAATAAAATGTCTCCTTTGTGTTGTAACGAACACGTGAAACACACCATCACACAATCAACGCTCGATACAGCCACGGGGGGGGGGGGGGGGGAGGGTAACTTCCCAAATTTTAGGGCAGGGGTGTCCAAGATTATTGAAAAAGCAGACCCATTTGTATACGATACCATTGAGAAAGTGGACCCATTTCATACTAGAATTTTAATCTCTATCATATCAACACAGTATACTTATTGAATTTGCTATTATAAGTTTATTTGTAAATTTCATATATAAAATTTACTCTTTGATACCCATTTACGTACAATAATGAAATTTATCATACCCATTTTGTTACTGATACTTTCAAATCTATATGCATTTATATACAAGCAAATTTCTGATTACAATTACCGATATCTATACTTAGATGCTCAAAACCATACCCATATCTAGATCTATAATTTTAGTCGAAAAGCACGCCCCATACTTTCGGCACACCCCTATATACCCGTAAACAGGAAGTTACCCCCCCCCCCCCCCCGGGGGATACAGCCCGCCTTGACAATACATTCATGCAGCATTCCCTAGATAACATTTCTTCCAAAATATGGTACAAGGTCAGTTAACTGTTTATCGATAACTTTGTGCCACTTTTCAAAGTGAGTTTTACTATATAAAGCAAAGACACATACAATGCGATTATTGTAGTTTTATTTGTTTTTAATTGACATTAGTAAATGCCAAGATATACCATAACGGGAAAATATATTGATATTTGTGGTTTTTTTTCGAGCTAATAAAGGCGCTTTTGTATGAGATAGGTTGAATAAGAAATTATCAGAAGATGGCGAGTCGCTTGTAACTATTTACCAACTAAACAATTGCTTATGTACATGTATATATAACAACAAAGCAGAACGTTTTTAAGTATGCATTTCTTGAAATATTCTATATATTTTCAGATGAGCGTCTACCGGTAAGTGCATATTTTAGTTGTATAAGTCATAGAGGATATTTGTTCATGTCAGTGTAAGATCGTTTGTTATTTCACGAGTGTTCATAGAAAATATATTTTCACGAGTGAAATAACAAACGATCTTACACTGACATGAACACATATTCTGTTTCTTTTATGCCCCTTTTTTAAGAAAATAATTAACAGCTGTGTCTCTTTCGCTGAAAAGTTACCCTTTACCCTTGGCGTGCCTCAATACATGTCAAAACACAAAATGACGTCATTAGTGTGGCATATTGACGTCATTATACCAGCGAAATTCTCACGTTAAACTCTCTTACAATGTAAATAAACGGTGAAAAAGCATAACATAAAAAGAAAATTTGTTGGATTCGGTGGAATGTCGATTATTATTTACTCGTGATCATAGAAAATATAATTATATATAATTATTTATGATATACTAAAAATAGAAAAAAAGAGTTCCGAAAATGTGTTATTTCAGCCGATGAAAACAACAATTTGTTTATTTTCACTGCTGTTATTTCACTTCAGAAATGTCATATTTTATCATTTATAGGCATAAAAGAAACCATGATTATCTTTTTAAATACATGTGCTTTTTCTATTTGTAATTTTAAGTTAACCTCATCAAGTATTTCTTGTAGCGTGTGTTATATTAATGAAAGCTAAAGAACAAATCAATGTAAAATAAAAGATTTACACGAGTCCGTCTACATAGGCGTGTTGAGATCCGTTAGTCTCTTCGTAAAAGGGTTCACATTGATGCGTTTTTACCTTCAATAAGAATATTTTTTAATTCAGTTTATATCATGTAACTTAACATTATCTGACAAGTAAGTTATTGAAGTAAGTTATCAATTTATTATATACCTGTTTAATGCATTTAACAAAATACAGGTTGTATCAATCGTTGAAATAAAAAAACGTATTACACTACTCGCTGTTTCCAATTCCGTATTACCATACTAGCCGGACTACTTCGACCCATTTAATGACGTCACATTCCGCGCACCGAAAATAAAAATATTTTATATTACGAAATATATTACGTAGTACATTGTGTGACGTCATTTCTGTGACGAAACACAATAGTTTTATCTAAACTCTCTGGAATTTATGTATCGGACTTGGTGTTTTTAAGCAGTAAACTATTTGTTAAAAATATTGAAAAAAAAAACATAGTTATAGACAAACATCAAATGTATATGTAAATTATGTTTATGTTCTATATGTCATACAGCAGTTTATTATTTAGACCGTTAGGAATCATAGTTTTTAATTTATGTATCCAATATGTTTCTTTACATAAACGGTCTGGATTGTTTTGAACAACATCAATAGGTACAAAAGAGAAATCTGATAAAGTGCAATCATTGTCAGTGGATCCAAAATGTTTAGCAACATGTGAAATAGGATTTATTGAACAATTTCATATATCAAATCTATGGCTATTCATTCTGCGGGAAACATTCTGATTAGTTTGCCCAATGTATTGTTTATTACAATTTTTACATGTAATAAGATATATAACATTGCGCGAAGTACAATCAACATCATAGCGTAAATCATACGATAAACCAGTAACACTACTATTGAAACTTGAACATATGTTTATATTATTGCAATGTCTTGGTAGGTTACATTGACCCGATATATGAATATCAGTACTTTTATAAGACACTGGACATCTTACAAGGCTGTTACGTATATTCTTAGGTCTTTTATAGGCCAAAATAGGTTTAAATGAATGTAAAGACTTAGGCTTGTGGATTGAAAGATTGGTAGTGGCCCGCGCTGATCTTGTTGAGTATGTTGCATGCATCGTAATGGTTGTAATGTTACCCGTGTCGTTTATGTGGGTTAAATATGGATATCTGTTTGTTTAGATGGCGGGAGGTCTTATGAAGAACAAAGTTGAGGCTTCCAAGTGAATATTTGAATTTATAAAGTATGTGGATTGTGGCATATGCTGTCATGAAGTGCTTTTCAGGGTTCTCAATAACTTTTGAGCCAACAGGCCCAAATGTGAAACCAACAGGCCTTCTAGGGGGGTCCGGGAGGCGTGCTTCCCTGAATTTTTTTTAATTGAGCACTTGATTTCCTGCATTTTGGGCCATTTTATGTTATTTTAGTGGTCAACCAGGCACTTAAATTTGAGCATTTTTGTGTGCATTTTATGAATTTTAGCCTTTTTAACTAACAAAAGATAAATGGAAAAAACTCTTTATTACTTTTGTAAAATTTTAACTCAACATGCGATGTGATGAACTGTCAACAGAACGTCAAAATATTTTACTAACACTGTATTATTTGAATTTGGAATTAGACATCAAACTTGGAATGGACATCATTTTGGTGATGTTCTCAAACAAAACTATTCATTTCATGATCTGAATTTATTTTTGTAATATTTTATCAATACTTCAAGCTTAATGAGCAATTTTCCATGACTTTTTTTTTTTAACAGTGATTGTATTTTTATACTTCTTACTGTACATGTATTTTTGAACTGTGTTCATGTGCCGCATGGACACAGTTTTATTTTAAGAGGTTTAAAAAAATCAATACAAAATCCAGTTTTGTAGTAAAATCAATTTAAATGATGCTATTATACATGAAAGTATCTATCTTAATAATAATATGTCAAACTAAATAAATACAACAATAGGGCTGCAACGATTCGATCCGATGCATCGAAAATCGGTTTTAAATGCGTCGATTTGATTACGATACCAACCCTACCAAATTCGATTTGATTCTTTAACACACGGAAGGTATAGGTTTTATCTATACCTGTAATTACGACGCGCGCGATTGGTTACTTATTACTTTAGCCATCCAATTAATAAGCGTGTTACGGTCAACTTTCAGAAAAAGCATCAAAATGGCTAAAAAAGTTGTGTCCGACAAATTGAAATTTTCAGATGCGTCTAAAAAGCTAAATTAAAAAGAGTGGCAGTATTTTGGGTTTCGGTATGGTAGCAGGGTTCTCAATAAGAGCCGGCCACCGGCCAAATCGGCCGTTTGAAATCAGATTTTGGCCGGTTGAAAATCGCTCAGAAAATGACTTTTCGAAATTTGCGTGTCTTTTCGGTAATTTGGCTCCTATTTCCTATTAAGCAATGACGTCGCTTCATTATCTCCCTTTACGCATTGCAACAACAACAATGAAAAGGCGCATATTGGAATCGGTCAAAAAGCAGTAAACACTGTATAATGTGAAGTTGGAATACATCAATTTGGGAATAAATTGTGTTTTTTTCAACAGTGCATAATATGCAGTTTTACATGTTGTATAGAGCTGCAATGATTCACCAATTGCTCGATTCGATTTCGATTTCAGACAGTCCGATACCGATTGTTTCAATTCGATTCATCTGCCAAACTAGTTTTATCATATATTCACTATTCTGCCTCAAAATAAAATTTCTGTTCAAATGTGTTGCATACTTAGATATCTTGGGCATTTCTGTGTTTGTTAGATGTAGTTTGGTTGGTTCAACAGTGTTTTAAAAACTGCTGAAAGTGGGTTAAATTAACATTTGTAAGAAATATTTAGCAAGAAACTGCCAATTTTCTGACAAACTATGTCAATTTTTCAATAAAACGCATAAAAAAGAATAGCACATTAGGAACTCAGTATTTATATCAAAAAATTTCTGACTAGAAGATTGTGTTGACTACACAATATTATAATAAATAAATAAATAAATAATAATAAGGCTGGCGACTTGAGAAGTTGCACTGGTGCTACCTCCTGCTAAATCAACGTTATGTTTGCGTTTGACATGCTGCATTAGATATGTAGTTGAGCCGGACTTAGGGTACGCCACGTCCGTGAAGCACAGTTTACATGTAGGGCTACCATCCCGAAACCCAGGAAAAGAAGAAAAAAGTATACACAGAAGAAGAAGGGTTAAACAATACTGCGGATAAAAGAAATAATGGACCACTAATAGAAAGAGTAACAACAAAACAAGCGCAATGAGCACTTAAATTATCGCTAATACGACATTCAGTACTCTATCTGTTACACAAAGAAGCACTACCAATTTATTTAGCAACGACATAAAATGTAATTTTGACGCATAAGTACTAGTAATACAAATGTCATAATACAATTTTTGTATGTAAAGCAGAGCTATTGCTGAGGCGCGATTAACACTTCAGTTTTTTACGCTGTTCAAATCACATGTTATGTTTACACAAGTCACATACAAAAATTACCTCGTGGGCCGATGTCAACTCCTTGTATTAAAAATGTTATTTGCAAATATGTTCACTTGCACGTTAATATCTTCCATCGTGATCGATCTTGTTTGCTGACGTGTTATAACATAATTATGTCATTCTATTATGAAATCAGTATTGGGGTTTATATAGTGTGACGTTGTACATAATGACGCGATATATAGCTTTAACATTATTTTACGCTGTCAACATATCTTCTTTTAAATTGTTGTGTTGTGTTATCCTATGCTGTCCTGAAGTTCTTTTATTTCTGTGTTAAGTGTTTGTTGCTGGTATGCTTATTGTTGGTAAAGTTGGAGCTGGTCGTTAATTGCGTCTTTAATAAAGTCGATTTCTTTTTTCATTTCTACCATATTCTAACGGACGTTTTTGAATTCCTCTAGAATGTAGTTTTGCAGGTTGTTGTTGTTATTATTCATTAGAAAATCTTGGAACTCTATTCTAACAATATTCTGGAATGCCCCTGCTGTGTCCTGTTCTAGCGTCTGATAGACGATATGAATGGAATCGATTGTTGTAAACATTTCACAAATTTAATTAAACGACACCAAGCTAAATAATAATTAGAAGAAAAACACAGCAGAACTATAAGATATCGTAGAAGTTGATTCAGAAAAATAACAAGTTGTAAATGAAGAAAAGAAGAGAATGAAAGAATATAATACGGAGAAGGTAGCAGCATAAGAAGTAGATGAACGCAGAGCAAAGAGAGAAAGAAGAAGACATAGAGGAAGAGGAAGAAGGACGCACAATTATAAAAAAGAACGTTAACTGAAAGAGTAACACTATGGCCTCTTAAAATACTGCTAAATATCGAATTCCTTACCCCTTTCTTGCCTATAACTTGCATTTTGTAACATTCCTGTTGAGCACCTGTTAGAGGCACAAAGAATGCCGGCAAAATACTTGTTGTTGCAGGCTCAGTTAGGCATGGGTTTGACACAGGGCAAGCAGTTCCATCTAGACTAGTATAAATAGCTGAGATTTTGTCACACCAAAATGTGTAATCATCGAGTTAACACCATCCATACAAGTTAAATTAAACATGTAACATTAAAAATACAGACTTTATTTATGTAAAAATACCCTATTCAATGAATAAAACTAGTGAACATATCTAAAATAACCAATTGGCATTGCATTTAAAGTGATATTAGACGCATTTTTCACTGTTGAATTGAGCGGGAAAGAATTAACAGGTCAAAAGAGTTAGTTAAAATGTGGTAAATGACCAATTATCTGCAACTCATCTTGCTACCATTTGTTTATAAAAAATATTATATTATATTCGATATTTTACATGACTGTCCCAGTCCTCTAAGCCGAGGGGAACTGTATTTAAGAGGATCGGAGACAGTGTTCGTTTGTCGTATGATAGATATCGTTGCAGGACATTAAAATGATCCGTAAAAAAAATTGTGTCTTTGTGTCGTATGAACGAATCTGCACTAAAACTAAATTTAGATTCACATAGTACATGCATGATCAGTTGTCAAACGAAAGTACGGTTGATATTCAAATGCATTATGTTTCTCTTTCCGGGATATGGTTTTAGAATATTGCTGCATTAACAAATATAAGTGTATATGAAGTGAAAACACCAAAAATTAAACAACGGTTGCGATAGACATCTATACACATTGCATATACTGTTAGATGCGTTTAATATCACTTTGAGTAACATGTTTTGCTGCAAAATGAATACATGACTGAACATTTGTTTGCTTTGGTTTTAGTAAAACCCAGTAATTAGTAACTTGTAATGTCGCACTGAGCTGGGTCCGTACAATTAACAAGGCAGATAGATTTTAAGTATGTACTTCGTCCAATATTCAGTATTGATTTTAAATAAATTTACTTTAAACATTTTCTATTTTGAATTATATCTTCATCAAGTCTTTCTCGTTGAGTGTTTTCTCAATGAAATCCAAAGAAACAATCAACATAAATTGAAGAGTCACACCTTCCGTCTGCGTCTGTGTCTGGAGATGGGAAGTCTACAGATTCGCCAGTCTCTTCATAAAAGTGTTCACATGGATGCTCTTCGACCTTCAATGAGAATATTGTATAACTTAGCTTATATCATTTAACTTGACATTTACTTTAAGTTTGAGTTGTTGACTGCGGTACATTAGGATATATGAATACTGGTAATAGATGCCTATTTTTGCGAACAGACATCGCTTTAAAATGTTTTTGTTTCCATTGTTTTGCTCGTTTTCGATACGGTTTGCGAGATAGGATGGAATTCGCTTGATTTTTTTTACATAATAATAAGGAACGAGTGCTGCACATAAATTTGGAAGATTTGTTTCATTAAACATCTTTATTGGATTGGGAAATAACTCATTCATGATAAAATGAAGTTAACGGAAAGTCGGGCCAAGACAGGCCAATCCTATTTTGATATGTGAGTGGGAACAGTCAAGAACAGTTTGCCCTAAGCACGATATAATAATGAAAAAAAACCTACTAATGAAAGGAAAATGATTGCTAAACACTTAATTGATGGTACTGATTACAATGTTCGTTGATAGCAGTAATTAGCACACTAAGAAAAAACTGTATGTAAAAATTACATCAAACCAATTTAATAAATATGAAAAGAAGAACTTGTATTTGAGAATATATGTTCGAATATACTTACATAATATTCTTGGAAAGTTGACTCTTCCTGTGCCTGGTTCATGGAGTATGTGTTAATTTTTTTGTGGAGTGAGATAGGATTGTGGATTGAAATGTTGGTAGTGGCGGTGGTTGTCCTCGTTAATCATATTGTAGGCATCGGGCTGGTTACAATGGTTGTTGTTTTTTTTATGGCGGGAGGTCTCATGAGGTACAAAGTTCAGGCTGCTGAGGGAATGTTGTAAGTTGTAAAATGCTGTGTTTTGTTTGCATATGCTGTCCTGAAGTGCTTTTATTTTTGCGTTTAGTGTTTGTTGCTGATATGTTAATTGTTGATAAAGTTGGTGCCGGTAGGTAAGTGTGTATTCAATGGAGTCAATTTCTTGCTGCATCTCTACCATATTGTAACGGACATTTTTAAATTCCTCGATAATTTGTTGGTGAGTGTTGTGATATTTGTGAATATAGTGTTGCATGTTATTGCTGTTGTTATTCATTACAAAATCGGTGAACTCCATAATATTGCCAGGTACAGGAATATTCCGGAATGCCCCTGCTGTGTCCTGTTGAATGGAGTTGGAATGAAGTTCTTTTATTTCTGTGTTTAGTGTTTGTTGCTGGTATGCTTATTGTTGGTAAAGTTGGAGCTGGTCGTTAATTGCGTCTTTAATAAAGTCGATTTCTTTTTTCATCTCTACCATATTCTAACGGACGTTTTTGAATTCCTCGAGAATGTAGTTTCGCAGGTTGTTGTTGTTATTATTCATTAGAAAATCGTGGAACTCTATTCTAACAATATTCTGGAATGCCCTTGCCGTGTCCTGTTCTAGCATCTGAAAGACGATATGAATGGAGTCGATTGTTGTAAACATTTCACAAATTTAATTAAACGACACCAAGCTAAATAATAATTAGAAGAAAAACACAGCAGAACTATAAGATATCGTAGAAGTGAATTCAGAAAAGTAACAAGTTGTAAATGAAGAAATGAAGAGAATAAAAGAATATAATACGGAGAAGGTAGCAGCACAAGAAGTAGATGAACAAAGAGCAAAGAGAGAAAGAAGAAAACATAGAAGAAGAGGAAGAAGGACGCACAATAATAAAAAAGAACGTTAATTGGAAGAGTAACACTATCGCCTCTTAAAATACCGCTAATTATCGAATTCCTTACCCCTTTATTGCCTATAACTTGCATTTTGTAACATTCCTGTTGAGCACCTGTTAGAGGCACAAAGAATGCCGGCAAAATACGTGTTGTTGCAGGCCCAGTTAGGCATGGGTTTGACACAGGGTAAGCAGTTCCATCTAGACTAGTATAAATAGCTGAGATTTTGTCACACCAAAATGTGTAATCCTCGAGTTAACACCATCCATACAAGTCAAATTAAACATATAAGTTTAAATATATAGACTTTATTTATGTAACAATACCCTCTTCAATGAATTAAACTTGTGAACATATCTATACTAACCAATTGGTATTGCATTTAAAGTGATATTTGACGCATTTTTCACTGTTGAATTGAGCGGAAAAGAATTAACAGGTCAAAAGAGTTAGTTAAAATGTGGTAAATGACCAATTATCTGCAACTCATCTTGCTACCGTTTGTTTATAAAAAATATATATTATATTCGATATTTTACATGACTGTCCCAGTCCTCTTAGCCGAGGGGAACTGTATTTAATAGGATCGGAGACAGTGTTCGTGTGTCGTATGATAGATATCGTTTCAGGACATTAAAATGATCCGTAAAAACAAATATAAGTGTTTATGAAGTGAAAACACCAAAAAATAAACAACGGTTGCGATAGACACCTATAAACATAGCATTTACTGTTAGATGCGTTTAGTATCACTTTGAGTAACATGTTTTGCTGCAAAATAAATACATGACTGAACATTTGTTTGCTTTGGTTTTAGTAAAACCCAGTAATTAGTAACTTGTAATGTCGCGCTGAGCTGGGTCCGTACAATTAACAAGGCAGATATATTTTAAGTATGTACTTCGTCCAATATTCAGTATTGATTTTAAATAAATTCACTTTAAACTTATTCTATTTTGAATTATATCTTCATCAAGTCTTTCTCGTTGAGTGTTTTCTCAATGAAATCCAAAGAAACAATCAACATAAATTGAAGAGTCACACCTTCCGTCTGCGTCTGTGTCTGGAGATGGGAAGTCCACAGATTCGCCAGTCTCTTCATAAAAGTGTTCACATGGATGCTCTTCGACCTTCAATGAGAATATTGTATAACTTAGCTTATAGCATTTAACTTGACATTTACTTTAAGTTTGAGTTGTTGACTGCGGTACATTAGGATATATGAATACTGGTAATATTTGCCTATTTTTGCGAACAGACATCGCTTTAAAATGTTTTTGTTTCCACTGTTTTGCTCGTTTTCGATACGGTTTGCGAGATAGGATGGTATTCGCTTGATTTTTTAACATAATGATAAGGAACGAAAGCTGCACATACATTTGGAATATTTGTTTCTTGAACATCTTTATTGGATTGGGAAATAACTCATTCGTGATAAAATGAAGTTAACGGAAAGTCGGGCCAAGACAGGCCAATCCTATTTTGATATGTGAGTGGGAACAGACAAGAACAGTTTGCCCTAAGCACGATATAATCATGAAAAGAAACCTACTAATGAATTGAAAATGATTGCTTAACACGTATTTGACGGTACTGATTACAATGTTCGTTGATAGCAGTAATTAGCACACTAAGAGAAAACTTTATGTAAAAATTACATCAAACCAATTTAATAAATATGAAAAGAAGTACTTGTTTTTGAGAATATATGTTAGAATATACTTACATAATATTCTTGGAAAGTTGACTCTTCCTGTGCCTGGTTCATGGAGTATGTGTTAATTTGTGGAGTGAGATAGGCTTGTGGATTGAAATGTTGGTAGTGGCGGTGGTTGTCCTCGTTAATCATATTGTAGGCCTCGGGCTGGTTACAATGGTTGTAGTTTTTTTATGGCGGGAGGTCTCATGAGGTACAAAGTTCAGGCTGCTGAGGGAATGTTGTAAGTTGTAAAATGCTGTGTTTTTTTGCATATGCTGTCCTGAAGTGCTTTTATTTCTGCGTTTAGTGTTTGTTGCTGATATGTTAATTGTTGATAAAGTTGGTGCCGGTAGGTATGTGTGTATTCAATGGAGTCAATTTCTTGCTGCATCTCTACCATATTGTAACGGACATTTTTAAATTCCTCGATAATTTGTTGGTGAGTGTTGTGATATTTGCGAATGTAGTGTTGCATGTTATTGCTGTTGTTATTCATTAGAGAATCGTGGAACTCCATGATATTGCCAGGTACAGGAATATTACGAAATGCCCCTGATGTGTCCTGTTGAATGGAAGCGATACAAAAATTGAATAAATTGACACCAAGCTAAATAATAATTAGAAGAAAAACATAAGAGAACTATAAGATATCGAAGAAGAAGTGGATTCAAAACAATAACAGGGAGTAAATGAAGAAAAGAAGAAAATGAAAGAGGAAGATACGGAGAATGAAGCAAAACAAGAAGAAGATGAAAGAAGAGCAACGAAAGAAAGAAGAAGATAAAAAAGAAAAAGAGGAAGAGGAAGAGGAAAGAAGAAAGGTGCAAACAAAGTAAAAATTGTTGAAACAAGAAGGACGAACAATTATATAAAGAACGCTAATTGACAGAGTGACAAAACACAATTGCAATGACCACTTAAAATACCGCTAAATATTGAATATATTACATTGTTTACCCTGAAACAAATGTTATGCGTACAATTTGTATGTACGACGCGGTTTTACAGTCAAATACAACCATTACCTGGTAGGCTGGCGTGCTTCTCCGTCATTATTCCAACAAATTCTTTGTATAAAGAATATATAATGAGTAAATCTATTTTCCAGCGCGTAAATCTCTTCCATCTTGCTCTTTGTTGAAGCCTTATGACAACGGAGTCATCAGCGCGGGCGTCATTTCGTGCATTCCGGTAAGTATGCCTTTAATGGAGTCAATATCTTGCTGAAACTCTACCATATTGTAACGGACGTTTTTGAATTTCCCGAGAATTTATTGGTGAGTGATGTGATATGGGCGAATGTAGCGTTGCAGATTGTTGTTGTTCATTAAGAATCATGGTGGAACTCTTTGACATTTCCAGGCACAGAAACATTCTGGAATGCTCCAGCAGTGTCACGTCCCAGTATTTGAAAGAAGAGTTAGACGAAAGTGAACGTTGTAAAAATTGAATAAATCAAACAACGCAGAATAAAAAGCGGAATAAAATTAGAAGGATGAATAGAAATAAGAAGAAAAAAAATATGTTCACAAGAATCAAAATGAGAAGAATAAGTAGATCTAGTAGGATGAGGAGAAGATGGTGAAAACGTTAAAGAATAATGAGAAGAAGATACGGCAGAAAGAAGATGAATAAGAATAAGTAGAAGAAGATGAAAACAAGACGAAAAAAAAGAAAGGTAATAAGGACAAGAACTAGCATCAAACAGTAGAAGAAAGGAGAATAAGAAAAGGAACAAGTATATGAAGAATTAGAAGAAGATATAAAATGAGAAGAACAGTAAATGGAATAGAACAAGTGTCACTCTTTTCTGATATATTTCGCCTTAATAGACTTTTTCAAAGTTTGGTCTTTCAAATTGGCTACATTTTCTTTGTCACTGTGATTCAAAGCAAGTGAATATGGACGTTACAAAACAAATAAACTGTTGCTTTATTACAAGTACGGATGACACGTTAGTATAAGACAGAGTAATAAAGATATCAACATATACTTGAAGTGTGTTCAGCACTGCTTTTTCTCCGACCCGATCAACAATTTAGTTATTGTCAAAGCTGAACCGAATGTCATCCGAACGGCGAAGTGTTTTTAAAGTCAAATACAACAATAACCTGGTACCATAGCGTGATTTCAACGTCTGTGTCATCGTCCGAGCCAATTCTGTTAAATAAAGAATAAGTCTTGCGAAAATCTGTTTTTCAGCACGTAAATCTCTTACATCTTGCTCAATCTTTAAGTTGGAGCGTTATGACATCGGAGTTTTTACGTTTGCCTCGTGACGTCATTACGCCATATCTAATGACCTTATTATTTTGTCTATAGCGTGACGTAGTAATGACACAGTTAATATCCTCGCTATACTAGTTATCGGCGATGTAAGAAACAAAATAGCTGTGTTGTGATAACGAATGCACACAAATTGAAACACTTAATAACTGCGTGGAAAATAAACCACTTACAATAATGTTACATTGTATTTGTCTAGTCATTGTTTATGACGTCACATATTTTCGCCGGTTAAACTCAACTGGTTTATACGGGTTGCTTAACAATTTGAATGACATTGAGGAACGGTAATCAAAAGAATTAAACGGTTAATATTCTATTTTTGTATTATATGTACAATTTATTAAATGTTTATTCTCCGTTTCTTTTAAATATTTCGCGCCGAAATCGATCGCGCCTTCGCAATATTTTCCCAGTCGCTATACAATTTAAGAGGCATCCAACTGTTACATACATCATATTTCGTCCATTTTACAAAAGTTTGAATAATGCAGTATTTCAGTTCTGTGGACGTTGACAGTTTACACACAAAGCATGTTTGAGAGTCGTCCTCAGAAGTGTCGACTTTGTAAGGAGTTTCATTCCTAATGTTTGAAATGTTTGTAGACGAGGTAACACATTGCCCCCAGTTACACTTATGTGGTGATGGTATTTCGCTTACCATACATTTTCAATAGGTGAAACAAAGGACGTCCATGAGTTGAAGTAGTTGGCTACAAATGCAATGTGGCGGTAGAACGAACAGAAATCAGAAACTGGCGCAGACGTTCCAGGCGTTGATCTTTCTATTGGGAAATACAAAATGTATAAAATATGGAGGAATATGTTGCCCTGAAGCGTTACCTTCATCAACGAATGTAATTGGTTGGGACATACCAGCCGTCACCGCATTTGCTGTGTAGGCTCTGTCTGTAACAAGTTTAGGGGAAGGTGATGATTACCTAGGCCATTCTTTTCAATGTTGCAAATTCAGCTTTGCTTGTCTTTTGACTGATATTATGTCAGTACACTGTTCAGCTCTTGAAAATGTACGTAGTACTTCTAGTTCCTGCCATTTCGAGCGACTGTGGTTTTTTACCTTCAACTCGGACCATCTACTTAAAACCCCTACAACCGTTTCAAACTTAACTTCTCCCCTTGTTTTTTTATTTCTAATGAATGGCATAATCGGAGGCTAAGTATATTGTCTCATTCCGACACAAACCAAACTCTAAACCAATTTCAGCCATCGTTTTAAATTACCACAAAGCAAAGTTTCCTGTTCAATATAACCTAAGAGGGAAGGTCAGATTTGATAGTGTCTAGTAAAACTTTTCTACGAACTCTGTCCTTTAAAGAGCTAATTGGTAAAACAAACTGTTTGGCAACCCTCTCAACGGGAAGCCCTTGTTAAAAACATATTTTGAATACATTTTCCAGGTCATCATGAGAATAAATGGCCTTGTAGCGTCCTCCTGCCGAGGTAGGAGCCTGAATATAAACTTTAAAATGACGTGATGAGACGTGATCTAACAAGAATGACTCATTTTCACCGGTGTTATACTGAAGCTGAAAAATACATAATTTATGGCAATGTGATGTCATTGTGTGTTTATTTACGTTAGATTATTAACAAAACCACACTATTTTAGTAATAACATAGGACGAACCAAGAACGAACAATTGCATTAAGTTACTTTTCGTTTTTTTTTGCATGTTAGTTTTCATCAATTTATTTCCAACATTTTGAATGTCCCTTTTCAAAAGAAAACGCTGTGTATTGGCCCGTAGTAGGATCAACTGTGAAATCTCGCTATACGATATGTAGCTTGCATTGCGCCAAATATCGGCGAAAATAGGAGAACGGCGAAAATGGATGACGCAGTGTATACTATACAGTATACTCTAATATTATTTTGCGTTATGAACTACTTTTTTTTAATCGCAACAAAAGTTTTCACTGTCTTTCAGACCACTTGTTTTAATCAAATGAAGCACGCTTTTCGAAATGTGTGGGTCACAACTAGTGCTAACAAGATGATTCACAGCATAAAAGAGAATAAGAAAATAATACGCGCATTTTTTAGCTCACCTGAGCACAGCGTGCTCATGGTGAGCTTTTGTGATCGGTTTTTGTCCGTCGTGCGTTGTCCGTCGTCCGTTGTTCGATGTCCGTTGTGCGACGTCAACATTTGCATTGTTCACTCTCTAGAGGCCACATTTATTGTCCAATCTTCATGAAACTTGGTCAGAAGATTGGTCTCAATGTTATCTTGGATGAATTCGAAAATGGTTACGTTTGATTGCAAAACATGGCTGCTAAGGTGCAGGCATTTTTCCTTATAAGGTTATATATGGCTATAGTAAAATCTTGTTAACACTCTAGAGGCCACATTTATTTTCCGATCATCATGAAACTTGGTGAGAAGATTTGTCCCAATGATATCTTGGATGCGTTTGAAAATGGTTTTGGTTGCTTTAAAAACATGGCCACCATGGGCGGGTCATTTTTCGTTATATGGCTTTAGTAAAACCTTGTTAACAGTCTAGAGGCCACATTTATTGTCCAATTTTCATGAAATTTGGTCAGAAGATTTGCCTCAATGATATCTTAGATGAGTTCGAAAATAATTATGTTTGCTTGAAAAAAATGGCTTCCATGGGGCGGGGCATTTTTCTTATATGGCTAAAGTAAAAACTTGTTGACACTCTAGAGGCCACATTTACTGTCAGATCTTTATGAAACCTATTCAGAAGATTCATCCCAATAATATCTTGGACGAGTTCAAAAATGATGCCGGTTGGTTGAAAAACATGGCTGCCAGTGGGCGGGGCATTTTTCCTTATATGGCTATAGTAAAACCTTGTTAACACTATAGATGCCACATTTATTTTCCGATCTTCATGAAACTTGGTCAGAAGATTTTTCCAAATAATATCTTTTTATCTCAGGTGAGCGACTTTGGGCCTTTCAGGCCCTCTTGTTATGTTGATTGCTGTGTATTTTTTTTTTTAACTTTGGCATTTTAATATTTTTTTTTATAGAGTGCGTTTAATAAAATGTTTTAAAATGTTTGCAACAACTCTGACCAAATGGAAAACTGAGCAAATAAAAAAGCACACACAACATATTCAAACAATTTGTGTTCACTTATTGCTATCATTTGTGAGTTACTCATAGAAAGTGTTCAACATCTTATCAAAACGTACTATTTTATATGGGAGACCTTTCATTTAAAAACTTTAGTAGTCCTCATGTAGTACTTAATGCTCTTTGACATGAAAGCAATTTATTGTAGTTGTCAAATGAACCAGGGGCCTGTTTGTATAGGTTCCTGAATGTACTATTTGGAGATAAGGCAGGGACCTATACAATATTTGTATAGGTCCCTGGATAAGGCTATACAAAAAAATATTTGTATAGACGCAAACATTGTCTATTTTCTCTAGTTTTGTAGCGTCACTGTTTCAAATCGCAAAGAGAACCGAGCCGTGGCGAGTGTTGGAATCTTTGCTGTGAAAAATTGTTACCTTTTTTTCGTGCACAAATTTTCCATACAAACGACAGCGATGAAATTTAACACTGTGCAGATTAACCTCTAAGCCGTGACTTAACCTTTACTATGCGGTAAAATTAAACATAAAATGGCCGAAACGAAAGTGGAAGAAGGGGCTGTAAATGAAATTGAATATGACTGTAGAGATGCAATAACTGACGGCATAATAGATTTGATTAAACCGTCCGTAATTGAAGTAGACGATAGAGTGCGGACCGTTAGGTAGGTACATATTACAATAAAAGGGGCGTTTTCCGAGATTATTGACAGATCAGGACGGTCTCAGTCCATAACGGCCAATTAACTAAACAGAAGTTAGTTTAAATGCATTTTTATACCATTACAAAGTTGCTTTTTGTATTTAAATTATGTAGGTATGTTTTTTTTAAAGTGACCGATTTATTTATTATTTACTAATGGGGCCATGTTCACTGTGTACACTAAGGGAGCCAATATAAACTTTGGTCCCAACACAGGTGTTTGAAATTCTATCAATATAGCTTATCTAATGGCTAAATAAAAAATTTGTATACCCCTATATAGTCTTTATACTATATAGGGGTATAATTTTGTTTTATTTAGCCATTAGATTAGCTATAATATTGATAGAATTTCAAACTCCTGTGGGTAGTCTTTATACTATATATGGGTATAATTTTTTTTTATTTAGCCATAAGATTAGCTATATTGTTAGAATTTC
This sequence comes from Dreissena polymorpha, assembly GCF_020536995.1. Taxonomy (NCBI): domain Eukaryota; kingdom Metazoa; phylum Mollusca; class Bivalvia; order Myida; family Dreissenidae; genus Dreissena; species Dreissena polymorpha. Next base: position 255,036 of record NC_068361.1, on the reverse strand, counting down.
AGACTCCTGTGGTCCCAACCTGCAAAGGTACACTCTTACTTAGTTATTCTCGCAGGTCGGCTATTCTCTTGATATTGCGTTTTTACCCCCTGGCTTAGGACATTGTTGTTTAATCTTCAAGAAATCATCACTTGCTGCCAATGTCAATCAAAAATGTTAATTATACGTAAAAAAATGATGGAGAACATAATTTAAGGCCGAAAGCCCCCTGGTTAGCGAGTATTTCTTGGGCAGAATATAGGGTTTTTCTTGAAATACATTCATTATTATAAGAAATATGACATCATGCACAATTCAATGATGTATCTTGGGTTCATCATCTTCAACATTGTAAACAAAACTTTTTTGATGTGCCCATGCATATGTACGAAGGCAGTATATGAGGTCATTAAAGGGAAGTAATGCTTTACCGTACAGGAATATTTTCCGGAAATTTATATGATTTGAGTACTTGGAAAGAAATTAACAGTTAAAGTGATACTTTTCTTGATAGAAACCTTAAAGGACGTTAATACATTTGATGGTGCAATATGTTGTCTTTTGCGTGTGTTAGAGAATACTGTATGATGTCAAATGTTGAACTCATTACAGAGAAAGCCAGTTGGAGTTACGTCAGCAGATTGATTCTTTAGCAGAGGGTATGCCTTTATTGTTTATGTTCTTTCAATTGCTTTTGAAAAGGTTCACTGTTGTTTAAAAGGAACTTGCTTCCTATTTTTTCAATACCTGTAAAAGAATCAGTTAATGACAATGTCTGCCATTTAATGATATGAAGATTACACTTTATTAATTTTACATCTCTTTATAATGTTTAATGCAATTCATTTTGTTATATATAAATTCATGTTTATGAACATTATCAGGCCAAAGTCACAAACAGGGAGTGTTTTCCTTGATTTTGTTTTCAATACATGCATATGAAGGAAGAAGTTAAACATACATAATGAAAATAATTAATTTTAAGCAATCCTTAGCATGAAGTTGTAGGCATTATTGTTTAAAAGTATACTCAAGCTTTTGATAATTACTTTTCTGTTACTTCTGTAGATAAATCATTTTAGAAATTTGTTCTACTTGCCTACAGTATTGTAACAACACTATTTCTTTCTGCAGAGCTGCGTATTATCTCAGAGCAACAGAAGCCCACAGTGGACTTGGAGACATATGTAAAGAAATTGAACAACTCACGACGAAAGGTGATGCTCGTCAACAATATCTTACAGAATGTCCAGGTATACACGTCTGATATGTGTTGTATTAATATGAAGCCTTTAGGAAACTTGCTCAGTGGAGTGCAGTGAAATCTGGAACACTCTTAGCCATCACCTTTTATACCATGCATTAAGTGTTTTAAACAATAATACTATCTTAAATAGTATGGTGTAGCAAAAATGTATTGGTTAAACAATTCAAGTCCTTTGTACAGCAGCCCAAAAAGAACCAACAAACAGCCTAGCCCAATATCATTACATGTTTATATCTCTGCTTTCTTTTTTTCTTTCAATTTTCATGCATGGATTTTGCATGTATTAATAATTTTACATCAGTTTCAGTAAATGCATACATAGTATAACATCTGTTTATCATAAGACAGTTCAGAAAATTCAAAAATCAATTCAGCACTTTAAGGGTTAAAAAAAGCTTTGTTAAAAACATGACTAAGATACCCCTGCACCGCTTTATCACAGGAATAGCAGCCATGTCATATTACAAGGGCAAATAACTCAGAAATAAAATGGATCACTGGGCTCGAAAATTGTGTCTTACACATCTTCACTTCATGGTTATGAGATATTTCAAGTGTTCATTCAATGCTTTACAATGTGGAAGTTGCTGCTGTACAATAGAACACGGAATGCTTATGCCATAAAAATGGCTAAGTTCATGGGAATATATCTCGGGAACATGGATCACTGGGTATGAAAACCAACAGCATTACTCCTTTATAAACCCTTTCGAACTGTTTATAAAATTTTAAAACTTAATTGCACTCAAATTAACCTAGGTTCGAAATGAAAGGTGGAAGATGGAGTTCATATTATGGCAATCTATTTCGCATCATATTAAAAAAAGTATATGGTATAATTTTACACAAGATATTTATACATTATATTTTGCATGTATCAGGATAGGCTGAACAAGCTATACAACAATGTCTCCAAGGAAACAGCCCGACGCAAGGCCACGCTGGACCCTGCAAAGCCAAAGTAACTGTGTATCTCCCCTTGACTGTCTGAGGGTGCTTCAGTGATTCCCATGGTGGCTCTAAACGTTCATAATTGATTATTATCGCTCATGCCATGGATGGTTGAAAATTAAAGCCACACAAATTATTTGGCATAGTAAATTTAAGTATAAATAAGAAACATATTTTATCTATGCCAATTAGAATATTTATGGTCTTAATAAGGTAGAAATCCGTCTTTTTTGCGCTTTAAAACTTAAAAATAATCGCGTTTGTTGAAGTGGACGTATATGTCTAGAAATCCTTCTTTCGGTTTTAAAAGCGTTACAGTTTGAAAAATAATAAATACCTTGCTAATTAGGCTATAGATTAAATTTTATCTATGCCAATTAAAATATATCTTGTGGTTACAACTTACAAGGTAGAAATCCGTCTTTTTTGCGCTTTTAAACTCAAAATGGACATAATACGTATAGAAATCCTACTTCCGGTTTGAAAAGCGGTACCGTTTAAAAAAAAAAATGACCTGCTAATTAGGCTATAGATTTAATGACAATTTTGCACGCTTTCAAATTGCATCTATATGTATTGATTAACATGTATTTCATTTCAAGGTGTGTGGCTTTAATGTTTAGAGACATGATACAATTTGGTCAATTTCATGCCCTGGTTTTTGAAATTTAAGGCCTGCATGAGTTCTGATATTTAATTGGAGTAACTGCATTTGTTGAACGAAGGGTTATATGAAACATGGAAAATTTGGATTTTACCATATGGTATTGTTAAAAAATGTGACGTTTTATTCATGAGTGGGAAATGCATACAACCAAGTTGTTTCAAACATATGTTTGTAATGTCTTACAAATGTTATGTACTTTCCTGACTTGAAAACAGCATATAGTTATTTGAAGGTAACTCAAATATCACTACATGCACTGGTTTGTACACCAAGAAGTACTGAATGAGTCAATGGTAGGTTTTGTAAACAACAGAATGTTGAGGGACCATACAAGCATTCCAAAATCATTTACTTGTATAACCATGCATGCTTTCTTCAGATAGTAAAGTTCTTGTATTATAAGCGTTGTCGTTTTGTTATTGTTCTTGTTTATGAAACATGTATCAGATTTATGTGCAATATGATTTCTAAGGATAGCAAATGGCGGGTTGTTAAAAATTTCTGTGTTTTTGTATGTGTAATTTTACTTAGTCAACATTTCAAAATGTTGCATGCAGTTCTTTATGCATGATGGATTGCATTTTATTGGAATTTAGATGATCAGTTTAATAATTCTTTGTTTCCGATATAAGTTAATAAAAAACATATTTTTATAAAGACAAATACGATATTTTAATAAATGTTTGTGTTTTTTTCATATGATCAGAAATTCAAATGTTAAAGATATGTAAAACAAAATTGTAGTTAGCTGTTTAATTTCCTTTAATATGTTTAACATAAATTACTTTAACACACTTTTTTCAAAAGTTTATTGAGATTTACTGCAAATAAATACTATCTTTCCAACTTGGGAATTTTAATAAGAAATGTCATCTACTGTTTTACAATTGTTGTTAATGAGGCTACAATTATAAATAATTATTCACAAAATGTATGCAGCTCTTCAACTCTTGAACGCTTTATGCTGTTATATAAATTAGTTGTTAAAACATTTTGTTATTGAATGAAATGCAATTATATATAAAGTGTGTAAATTGAAATATGTTGTTGATGTTTTTTCCCACCCAATTTTCTTATTGCTCTGTTCCCTTAAGTACAATTACAAAAACTTATTTGGATGAATAGTTTGAGCAATTTTCATGAAGATTTGGCAAATGATAAGACAGTAAGAGTGTAATAAGGTTTCACTATTGCCCTTTAAGAAAAACTGCTGTGGACCCACCACAAATATTTTTAAAGAGACGCAAAAAATAGCCTATAGTGGTCATATGGTAAATGTTGACAAGGATTGCGCATCTATTGACACGCCAATGTTCATCACAAAATCTTACTCAGGTGAGCAAATACAAAGTTACAAAACTGCACTAAAAAACGTTTTGACAAGTATGAAAACTTCTGTTTTATCATATTTGAGATTCCATACATGACATTGTGTTCGTTTAAAGGGGCATATGACGTATTTTACAATAATATATTTTGATAAAAACATAATTTTAAAAGTATGTATTAAATGGTTGATTGACATTTCATTTTTTTATGAACACTTAAATTTTCAAATTTGAGAAATATTTATATGCAATGTAGCAATTAATATTTAATCTACTAAAATACTTCAAGAGGCTGCAGGAACACATGGCTTGCTCTGCCAGTCACCGAATCAGCCAATGGCTACACATTAACAAAGTTGGCTTGAGAAATTGACATTTGGCCTCAATTTTGTGTTCATAAAACCCCTTAATACAGTTATAATGTGAAGAATTTCTGGGTTTTACAGTAAAGGGGGATGTATTGTTTACGTTCACCTTTAATATCAGTATACTAAACATGGAGTCGAAAACACTCTTTACGAGACATAATTTAATTTTAAAGAGACCCACATCAAACAATGAATGATATCACCAGGATACAAATATGTACATAGTATAATTATGTATGTTTTCACTATCAAATGCCGTGGATAGAACCGGTCTTCTATGATCGCACCCAATAATAGATATTTAAGAACTCTTCATCACTTTCATAATTCTTTAACTGAGTTCACAAGTCAACATTTTAATCAAGTTGTGCCTGTCTGTTCATTCACTAGTTGTTGTAGTTGTTCAAACTTGTTCTCTGCCATTGCCTGTCGTATGCTAGCGAAGAAGCCAAAGTACTGTTCGAAGTTGTGCCTGAAGTGGAATAACTTAAAATTAGTAAATATTTTCAAATGCAGTAAAATTTTCAAATAAAATAAACATAATAAACAATTCATATATGTTATCTTCTTTAAACCTCAATATCTGATGTACTATGTGAAGTCCTAAAATAACACTTAAGTTAATTAGTACAATATTTTGTGTGTGTATTGGATACATAAAAGATCTTCAATTTTTTTATTCAAACTCTGTATTGCCCTCAATTTATCTTAAAATACTCTCAGCAGTGTGGTGTGAACTTTCATTAAAATCTCATGTCAGTTAGAATTTGCAGCTACTTGTATGTATAGCCCTCATACTGAGAAAACTGGGCCTAATGCATGTGCGCAAAGTATCATCCCTTATTAGCCTGCGCAAACCGTACAGGCTAATCACCTACAACACTTTCCATCTACACACTGGATTTTCATTTAGAGATGACCTACTTTAAACAAAATTTTAAAAAAGCAAGCTGAAAGTGACTTCCCTGATTAAGCCTGCCTATAATGCACAGGCTAATCTGGGATGACACTTGAAGCTTATGCATTAAGCCCGGTTTACCCAGAGCGCATCTCAAATACTGCCATCCTTACATGATGAGTAGTATACGTCCAAGCAGTTCACCAGTGTTCAAGAGATGGTTTACATAGGCTCTGGAGTAGTTCTTGCACGTATAACACGTGCATTCAGCAAGAAGTGGACTGAAGTCATCGACAAACCTGGAGCAAACAAATCATAAGAATTGTATTTCAAAGAGAAATGCTAGTTTATTGATATATACTTTTCCATTACTCAAATGTGTATGTTAGAGAAATCCAGCGATGGACTGAAGTTGTTAACAAACTTTCGGTAAATGGTTTACTTAGAATTGTATGTTTAACAGGAATGCTGGTGAAGTTGAACTAAACTTTTCTGTCACTGTTACACCTATGAAATTTCTGCAGCAGCGTGTTGTGTTTGGGTAAACAAACGAAGTGAAACGCATATAATTTCAGTGGCTACTTTATTATCATTCAACGATAGAAGCGATCAATGCCTAACAACTAACTAACCAGATCAGAGGTTAACATGCAGTTATGAAGAACATGGGGCGGTGCGTTGCTACGCTTCATTTACAAGTAGGCGTGGCGAAGCGGCATTATCTAAATACACAACAATTCTCCCCTTTTAATTTCATTGATCATACATGTAAATAAAAATGAACATACAAACACATGCGTTTACATGTAAATATCAATGTACACAATTCTAACAATTATAATGAATAATCAATAAAACCTTGAACATTTCAAGTTCATGACCTCTTAAGTAAGCATGACCTTTTATTCATTATAGCATGCAATCAAAGAACATTAGTGAGCATTCGAATTCGACACAGGTTGTAAAAACAACTGAGGATCTGTCTTTCTCTCCTGCCAACTAAAGTTAATGTCTGTATGCCACTATAAAACGTAATTGGCCTAACATTAAACCATCAGTGTCATTAGTACTGCAGGCGTTCGGGCGGTCTTCTATTGCGTAATGGATAGCGTCTTTCTGGCAATCGTAAATCCGTATCATTACAACGATTATCCCGGGACTCATTTATTTCCATCAAATTCGGTGCCGGCTGAAGTTCACTGACATTTGTGTTCGCCGCATTTAAAGTAGTTTCTAAGGGTGTGAAAACAGGTACATTTATACCAGAATACTTCTGCATTTCCGACGCGCGAAGCTGATCAACATGGCGTTTCCATGTCATATTATTCCAGATATCTACTTTGTATAATAGTGGACCATCTCGAGAAACTATTGACCCAGGGATCCATTTTTCCCTTGAAGTAGGTCTGAAATCTCGCGCTAAGACACGTTGGCCTAATTCGAATTCGCGAACTTTTCTATTGTCAGCCATTGACAATTGCATTTGACCATTAGTGACTCGTGTCTGTGTGTCGGGTATCATCAAATCAAGTTTACTGCGCAAATTCCGACCGAAAAACAGTTTTGCAGGAGTTTCCCCCGTCGTACAATGTGGCGTATTACGATATGCCAACAAGACAGAGTTGATCTTCAAATTGAAATCGGTGTTTTCATGCATTAAAGCGCGCATTGCAGATTTGAAAGAGCCATTGAACCTTTCCACAAGACCATTTGTGGACGGTTTTGCTACCGCAGTTCTTATATGACATATCCCGTTTCTCTTCATAAACAGAGAAAATTCTTCAGATGTAAATTGACAACCATTGTCTGATACTAATTGCTTGGGCAAGCCGTATCTTGCGAATATTGTACGCAATTCTTCAATTGTTTTTTCAGAAGTTATCGATTTCATTTCGATGACTTCTGGCCATTTCGAATGAGCATCTACGATAACCAAGAACATGCGTCCAAGAAATGGACCTATGAAATCTACATGTATTCGCTCCCAACTTGATGTAGGCCATTCCCACGGGTGTAACTGAACTTTCGCGGGCGATTTCTGTTGCATCTGACACGGTTCGCATCTTTTAACCATGTGTTCCATGTCAGTGTCAATGCCAGGCCACCAGACGTAACTACGCGCTAGTGCCTTCATTTTAACGATACCTGGATGGCTGATGTGCAATAAATCAAGCACACGTTCGCGCATCTTAATGGGAATTATAACCCTAATGCCCCACATTAAGCATCCGTGGTGAATCGTCAATTCATTTCGTCGCGCGTAATAGCCTTTCAAAAGAGGGTCATTATCATTGGTATTCCAACCTTGTTGTACTTGCCTAAATACACGTGACATAACGCGCTCCCGCCTAGTTTCACGGCTGATTTCCGCGCTCGTGACCGGAATTTGCTCTAACTGAGAAGTGTAGAACACATCTTCAACTGAAATTTCTTAACCCTTTTCCTTTGACGGCGCGGGTAAACGCGACAATCCGTCCACATTAGTATGCATTTTAGTACTTTTGTACTGTATATCGTAATCGAATCCAGAGAGAAATATAGCATATCTCTGAACGCGCGCGGCAGTCGTTGCCGGAATGCTTTTGCTCGGGCTGAATATTGAAGTGAGGGGTTGGCAATCAGTAACCAATGTGAATTTTCTACCATAGAGATATGGGTAATACTTTTGTACTGCCCAATAAATTGCCAATGCTTCCCTATCGATTTGAGCATATTTCATTTCAGTTTTGGTAAGTGACCTTGATGCGAACGCGATCGGCTTTTCTGAGCCATCTGGCATAACGTGTGACAATATACCGGAAATACCGAACGGTGAGGCATCCGACGCGAGCCTAACCGGAAGTTCCGGGTTGTAGTGTGTAAGAACAGGTTCCGTAATGAGAAGTGTTTTCGACTTTTCCAACGCGCTCTGGCATTCTTTTGACCAGACGAATTTTCGATTTTTCGCGAGCAACGCGTTCATGGGCTTTGTTACGGTCGCGAGATCTGGCAGAAAACGATGGTAATAATTGAGTACCCCGAGATATGCCCTAAGTGATGTAACATCACATGGAGGTGGTGTATTCAATACCGCCTCTACTTTATCCTGACACTTCCATAAACCTTGTTCGTCAATTTCATGACCACAGAATGTAATCCTTGGCACGAAAAACTCACACTTGTCCTTATTTACTTTAATTCCATATTGCTGTAACCTACACAACACCTTTTGTAAGTTATCCAAATGCACATTATCACTTTCACCAGTAATCACTATATCATCCAGCATGCACTGCACCCCAGGGATTCCTTGAAGAATTTGGTCCATTGTGCGTTGCCATATAGCTGGAGCAGAAGAAACCCCATATAGCATCCGGTTGTAACGGTACAATCCTCGGTGGGTGTTGATCGTTAGCAACTCCTTGGTTTCGTCCTCGCATTCTAGTTGTAGGTACGCTTGTCGTATATCAAGCTTGCTGTATTTTCGCCCATTTGACAGATTGGCGAAAATGTCCTCGATTCTTGGGAGAGGATATCTATCAACCTTGATTGATTGATTTACGGTAACCTTAAAATCACCGCATATTCTCACATCGCCGTTTCCTTTTACGACAGGAACGATCGGTGTCGCCCATTCACTGGTGTCCACTTTCGAGATGATTCCTTGACTCTCGAGACTGTCCAGTTCTTTCTCTATTTTTGGCTTAATAGAGTACGGTACCGGCCTAGCCTTTATGAATTTAGGCTGAGCATTTTCATTTAGGGTGAGCCTTGCCTTAATGCCCTTCACCTGTCCTATACCGTCACTAAACACGTCTTTATGTTTGTCAAGTATAGAATTTAGACGTACCTTCAGGCCTTCCTTTGTCACAGAGTTCACGTTACAAAGTGTGTCCCAGTCCAGTTTGATGTGACTCAGCCAGTCCCTTCCGAACAGTGCAGGCCCATCACCTTTTACGACGCAAAGTCGCATTGTTCGCGATTGTCCATTATAACTGACATGCACCATTACTGTCCCTTGTTGCTCTATGACATCGCCTGAATATGTCTTCAGTATGGAAAAAGCAGGATCGAGCTTCATATTTCCGAATCGTTTTCGGAAATCCTTGTTTTATATGAGGGTAACTGCTGATCCTGTATCAAGCTCCATGGGTACCTCGACATCGTTAATCTTCGGTTTAACGATGAATTTCCTGTTGTCTCCTTTGTTCACAGTGTTGATCACTGAAACGTTTTTCTCCATACACTGCACCGACTTAAGCTTCCTACATATAGCCTTTATATGTCCCTTTGCTTTACAGTGATGACAAACTGCATCTTTCAGTCTGCATTTATCGGAGGGGTGGTTAGTTTTCCCACAATGGATGCACTTGGTGCTCTCTTTGGCATGTTTGTGATGCTTCCATTTCTTGGGTTTTGTTGAATGTCCAACTCGATTGACAGGCACATCGGCGGCTGCCGATAACTGTAACTCGGCGGCGTCCTTATGTGCAGCTTCCATGGCAAGCGCTATTTCTATGGCATTTTGCAGTGTCAAATCAGCGATTGACAATAATCTTCGCTGTGTTCCTGCATCTTTAAGTCCACAAACGAACCTGTCCCTTAAAGAATCGTTCAAGTTCGATCCGAATTCACAGAATTCTGCCAACTTCCGAAGTGAAGTTACGTAACAACTCACACTTTCGCCCACTGCTTGTTTCCTCTTGTGAAATCGGAATCGTTCCGCGATTATTAACGGTTTCGGGCACAAATGAGTTTGTTAAAGCTGACAAAGTTCCTCATACGATTTATCGGACGGCTTTGCTGGTACGGTAAGGTTCCTTAACAACCTGTACGTCTTTTCACCGAGGAGTGTTAAAAGTCCTGCCACTTTTCGATCATTATCGATGTCATTGACCATAAAGTACTGTTCAAGTCGTTCCTGGTAGGAAGTCCATGTTTCGACATTGCTGTCATAAGCGTTAATGTTCCCAATCAGGCCCGTTGCCATTTTGTGTTTATATCCAGAATTTCACGCACAATCTTATTAAACGGATAAAATTCTCGAAATATAATCCACAAAGTTTTATCCTCGTCGCCAGTTTGTTGTGTTTGGGTAAACAAACGAAGTGAAACGCATATAATTTCAGTGGCTACTTTATTATCATTCAACGATAGAAGCGATCAATGCCTAACAACTAACTAACCAGATCAGAGGTTAACATGCAGTTATGAAGAACATGGGGCGGTGCGTTGCTACGCTTCATTTACAAGTAGGCGTGGCGAAGCGGCATTATCTAAATACACAACACAGCGTACTGAAGCTTATTCCAAAAAACAAAAGGGTCTGTGCAGTGGTGTAGCGGATATGGTGTCTTGCAATTGGGATGTCAAGAGATCAATACCCACTGCCGTAGCGTTCTTTAGATTTCCCCCCGATGGACACCAAGTACTGGTTCTAGTCCCAGGAAACGGACTTGAGAGTGTTTCAAATAAGCCTTAGGCTTTCTAGGCAATCAAGCTAAAAATAGTTGGTTTAAACTAAAGTTAAAGGTCAGTGAAAATAATTTAATAGTATTACAGATTTTAATCAATATTTGCATTTGGAAGACAATACTATCTATGTATTCAAGCTAATTTTGGAGTCATAATATTTGGGTTACTCATATCAGTGAGTCTTATTACTAGTCTTATATATATATATTCGCTAAACAATGTATTGTTATTGTATGACGTTGATGTCACTTCCTATGTTTTTGTTTACATTGATACTACTATGGCCAAAACATGTTTAATATCTAAACAAAATAATGAAACAAAAGTAACGTGTTTAAATGGATTATTTAGGCTTTATTTAAGACCTGATTCTTCCATTATTATTTAAGAATACAAAAGTACGATAATACCAGAAAGACTTTGTTAATTTTGAAAGATATTGTTCAAACTCTACATTCAGTCTTAAAAAATACGCAAATTTTCTCTAATGTTAGGCAAGATTCATTAAATGACACAAAACTACAATATAATGAAAGTATGTACCTCTTCTCGTTAAGATCTATGGTGGGTCCAGTTGTTTCCCTCTGAGTAGGCCTCTCATCCAATGGCGTGTTGTAGTTGTAGTCCACGACTAAAGCCAGTCCCCTCTCGGTGATAATGTATGGGTAGGTTCATTTAGTTAAAGATGAGAATTTTGAACTGCTCATGTAAATATGTATATATCAACTAAATGATTGCTTTTATAGTTTCAAATAATCTTACATATTAAAGTGGGTATGCACGATTTTGTCAAATATTTATGAATTTATATAAAATGTGCAAAAAACTTATTATACATATATTTCAATATAAATTAAAATAAAAGTTAAGACGAACATGTGTCGAAAAATGCTAAATAAGCCAGATATTTCATTCTGAAATCGAAAATGTCTGTACAGTCGAATTCGCCAGTCTGTATATCATGCATGTACAATGTGAATCTAAATTTAGTTTTACGGATCATTTTAATTTCATGCAACGATATCTATTCATACGACACACCATTGCTAACTCCGATCCTAATAAAAAGAAGAATGCTTCGGTTATTGTAGGAAAATATGTACGAAATATCTTTGTCACCATCGGCTCGTGGCGCTAATTGTCTTTGCTGCATTTTATGAAATTCGTCTTTGATGTATAATTTTTCTTGCCTATTTTGTATTATTGTAACATATTTTTATCAATATATTACACTTTAACACATATCAAAATCATGCATACCCACTTCAATTAAATAGTTAATACAATGTATTATTTGTTTAACAAAAATAACATGTACATGTATTTACACACAGAGGATTGATCACACTGTTCTTATGTTCAAAAATCTGAAAATTAGCCATGATCACCATGAAAAGGCAAACACTGAATTATTGCTAAAGATATAAAGGTACAAGTACAAAATCACTTTAAAATGTGCAACTTTATAACATTATACAGCAAATAAATCATATTCTGATTTGCAATTCTGAGGATCAAGAACTATGCTAGTAACATATCTAACAAGGGCTGTTTGTAAAACATGCATGCCCCATATGGGCTGTCAGTTGTAGTGGCAGCCATTGTGTGAATACGCTTTTCGTCACTGTGACCTTGACCTTTGACTTAGTGACCTGAAAATCAATAGGGGTCATCTGCCAGTCATGATCAATGTACCTGTTAAGTTTCATGATCCTAGGCGTAATTATTCTTGAGTATTCATCAGGAAACCATTTTACTGTTTCGAGTCACTGTGACTTTGACCTAGTGACCTGAAAATGAATAGGGGTCATCTGCCAGTCATGTTCAATGTACATATGAAGTTTCATGGTCCTAGGCAGGGCTCAATATCAACCTAAAAAAACCAACTTGCCATGCCGGGCAAGTACTTAGAAAACCTTCTTGCCCTGAACGTAAAGCCACTTGCCCAAACTTGAAATATCACATGAACTGTATACCTCATATTTTTTTAATGAAGATCAAAAGGATACACCACTAAACCAATTTTTTATTTTTGCACATTTAACAAAATGATTACAGCAATTTAAGTATAATTAAAATCTAAATTAAATGCTCTTTGTTCTTTTTTGCACTTGCCCGGGTGGACAACTAGATTATAAAATAACTTGCCCGGACACAACTTTTACTTGCCAGGGGCAATAGGACAACCATTAATGTTGAGCCCTGAAAGGCGTAAGCATTCTTGAGTTATCATCCGGAAACCATTTTACTATTTCGAGTCACTTTGACCTTGACCTTTGACCTAGTGACCTGAAAATCAATAGCGGTAATCTGCCAGTCATTATCAATGTACGTATGAAGATTCATGATCCTAGGTGTAACCATTATTGAGTGATCATCTGGAAACCATTTTACTATTTCAAGTCACTGTGACCTTGACCTTTGACCTAGTTACCTAAAAATCAATAGGGGTCATCTGCCAGTCATGATCAATGTTTCTACGAAGTTTCATGATCCTAGGTGTAAGCATTCTTGAGTTATCATCCGGAAACCATTTTACTATTTCAAGTCACTGTGACCTTGACCTTTGACCTAGTGACCTGAAAATCAATAGGGGTCATCTGCCAGTCATGATCAATGTACCTATGAAGTTTCATGATCCTAGGCGTAAGCATTCTTGAGTTATCATCAGGAAACCATTTTACTGTTTCGTGTCACTGTGACCTTGACCTGGTGACCTGAAAATCAAAAGGGGTCATCTGCCAGTCATGATCAATATACCTATGAAGTTTCATGATCCTACAGGTAAGCATTCTTGAGTTATCATCCGGAAACCATTTTACTGTGTTGAGTCACTGTGACCTTGACCTTTGACCTAGTGAACTGAAAATCAATAGGGGTCATTTGTCTGTCATGATCAATGTACCTATGAAGTTTCATGATCCTAGGCGTAAGCATTCTTGAGTTATCATCCGGAAACCATTTTACTATTTCGTGGCACTGTGACCTTGACCTAGTGACCTGAAAATCAAAAGGGGTCATCTTCCAGTCATGATCAATATACCTATGAAGTTTCATGATCCTACAGGTAAGCATTCTTGAGTTATCATCCGGAAACCATTTTACTGTGTTGAGTCACTGTGACCTTGACCTTTGACCTAGTGAACTGAAAATCAATAGGGGTCATTTGTCTGTCATGATCAATGTACCTATGAAGTTTCATGATCCTAGGCGTAAGCATTCTTGAGTTATCATCCGGAAACCATTTTACTATTTCGAGTCACTGTGACCTTGACCTTTGACCTAGTGACCTGAAAATAAAAAGGGGTCATCTGCCAGTCATGACCAATGTACCTAAGAAGTTTCATGATCCTAAGCCTAAGCATTCTTGAGTTATCATCTGGAAGCCATTTTACTACTTCGAGTCACTGTGACCTTGACCTTTGACCTAGTGACCTGAAAATCAATAGGGGTCATCTGCCAGTCATGATCAATGTACCTATGAAGTTTCATGATCCTAACCTAAGGGTTCTTGAGTAACATCCGGAAACCATCTGGTGGACGGACCGACCGACATGTGCAAAACAATATACCCCCTCTTCTTCGAAGGGGGGCATAATTACATTATACAAAATAATAGTTGAGCTGGCATTCTAAATAAGCGGTGTTCTGGTAAAACTGGGCTTAATGCACACGCCCAAAGTCTCTGCCCAGATAAACCTGTGCAGTCCGCATAGGCTATACAGGGACAAAACTTGCTGCCAACACTGGATTTTCGTATAGAGGAGACCTTTACACAAAAAATTCCATAAAAGCAGAAAATGTAAAGGGACGTCACTTTACACACATGCATTAAGCCCAGCTTTCCCTGATAACAGCATGCAATATAAGGGATAACAAAGGATATGAGCTGTCAAAGATGTCCACTCCCAGCTGTACAGCCTGCAGGACTGCATCTGGTCTCCAGACTGCGTGCATCACCCTGGGTTTGTCTTCTGGAAGATGGCACTGAAAACACGTGACATAAGATATATTAATACCTGTTTTGTAGACACTTTGTTAATGATTGTTCACAGACAATTATTAGACATTAATTACTACGAGTACATGCCGATTGTTATTGCTATAAAAGACACTATGTATGAAGATTGGACTGAAAAAGTATGGTATGTGGTAATGTGAGCCATTTAATACGAATGTTGAAATGACATAAGTCCTTTTAAAAAAAGCTAAGGTGAAGTAGACACTTTTTTGACGAATCCTGGATCCAGGATTTTAAACCAATAGTAAGTTAAAAACTAATATTAATTTTAAACAAATCTACCATGATTGACTGGATCAGGTCAGCTATTCCATGGAGATCAAATGTTTCTGTGCTAGGTCCATAGTGGTGGAATCCCTCTATGACGTAGCCTGTAATATACATGAGATATTGCAAAGAGTCAAGACTATTGAGTCTAATTAAGGGAAAACTGGGCTTAATGCATGTGGGTTAAGTGTCATCCCAAATAAGCCAGTGAAATCAGGGACAACACTTTCTGTGTACACTGAATTTTTGTTTAGAAGAGACTTCCATTAATGCCATAATGATGCCATAATGGTGTGTGGACTGCACAGACTAATCTGAGATGATAGTTTACGCACATGCATTAAGCCAAAGTTTTCTATAACGAGGCTGTGCTGAGTCCATCTTGGTGGAAGCCCTCTATGACATAGCCTGTAATATACATTAGATTCATGCGTCGTAATATAAATTTGAATTGTTTAAATATTTTTACCCCAGATGTGATCACTGAACTGACCAAATATTATCTTGTTAAAAACAGCAAGCTTTACTTTCTTCTTGTTATAAACAGCAAACACATTCCTGATTGCCAGGCAAAAGCCAAATACAGAGTTGTTTCAGCATGAACCTCACCATGGCTTGTGGTATAGGTTTTATAAGCCTTGTTTAATAAACATTTGTCTTCAATGCTATCCTTATATTTGCCATATGTTAATTGCATTTCCTTTTTAAAAGCTTTCATAACAAAGGCTGTTTGTAAAACATGCATGCCCCCCATATGGGCTGTCAGTTGTAGTGGCAGCCATTTTGTGAATACGTTTTTTGTCACTGTGACCTTGACATTTGACCTAGTGACCTAGCAAATTATGAAACTCCATAAAATATATCAGGAGATAAATTCTTGCCCTCATACTTTTATAACAGAATACCAACTATAAACATAAAATGATCAAAACTGGGATCACCTCCTTTGAAGATGCAATACAAAGCATGCGGGGTATTAAAGGGGCCTTTTCACAGATTTTGGCAAGTATTGAAGTTTGCAATTAAATGCTTCATATTGATAAATGTAAACATTGGATATAAAAGGCTCCAGTAAAAAAAAAACAACAAGAATACAATTAAACAAGAAATGTGTTTGTCAAAAACACTATGTCCCCTTCTGTGCCGCTTTGACTTTTTTTGACCTTTGACCTTGAAGGATGACCTTGACCTTCCACCACTCAAAATGTGCAGCTCCATGAGAAACACATGCATGCCAAATATGAAGTTGCTATCTTCAATATTGCAAAAGTTATGGCAAAGGTAAAAGTTTGACCAAACCAACAGACCAACAGACAGGGCAAAAACAATATGTCCCCCACTATAGTGGTGGGGGACATAAAAAGTAACCCTCAACTGGACTTGAACCACTGACTCCTGGAGTACTGGAGTAAAAAGTCTACCGCTTTGACTACTTGGCCAGTGTTTTTTTTCACCTATAGGGAAATGGTGGCGGGGCCCGTCCAAAGGGGAAAAATGCGTCGTTTTTTTAGGAAAAGGGAAAAATTATGAAGTCATTCTTTTATATGAAATGATATTTATTATATGAATACACATGTATGTATGAATGTAATATTCACAGCTGAATGTCTCTGTTCTTTTTCTTAAATATATATCAATGATTTGTTCAACATAAGTTTCAGTCAGTTCAGCCGTCATGCACAGTATCAGTTTTCCAAGCCAATTAGTCTCAGTCTAGTTGAGATTTTTTTAATCAATAAAATGGCAAATTTTGAGCATTTTTCATCAATAAAATGGGCCAAATTGGAATGTTTTTATCAACAAATATTGACACAATATAGATACATGAGGCCTTTTCTTGGTCATTTTGGAAAAAAAATTAATTCGTGAAGTCCACTGATTTGGGAAAACCTAATTTAATATTACTCTTTATAATAATAACAAATCATATTAATTATAGTTATATACCTTGTAAGATGTTTATAAAATGAATTTGAGATATATCTATCATGAGGAACATTTTTTTTTTTTGGGTTTTTTAACTTTTGGAGGGGATTTTTTCAAAAAAATAGGGGGAAATATATACTATTTTTGGAGGGGAATGGGGCCGAATATCGGCCCCGAAATTGCAATACAAAAAACACTGTCGGCTATCCGTACTTACACATTAAGATATGTATTTTAACCTTATATAAGCAATCCTCATAGTATCACACAATATAACGACAACGACAGAACTCTCCAAATTATTCAATCGTTTCGCGTTGCAACACTTAATAATTTTAAGGTTTTTAAATCGTCAAAAGATGTATATAATGTATATTTTAGAACATGGTAAATGTTCTTTATCACTGTTTCCTCACAAATATCGTAACTAAAACAAATATTTGCGAATCTGAAACATCTTTTTTTAATTTTGTCACTTTACCAAACCATGAAAAGGCCCCTTTAAAAATCAGCAAGATAGGTTATTGATTCACATTTTGAAACAACAACAAGAAAACAACAGTTTCTATTAACAAAACATAAACATCTCATCAAAACATAAACATCTCATCAATTTGATTAAGAACAGTACCTAACTACACATACCAAAACTTTGTGTTGGACAGCATTTAAATTCCAAGAAAATGATCACATAATTTTGCAAACCTACCATCTAAATTTCTTGCCACTGTCTCCAGGGTGCATCTCTTGCGTTCTCGGGCATCAAATCCTCCCACTATACTGCCAAACATACAGCTCTTCTGAAGTTTCTGTGAAAAGAATTCTTTTTACAGAAAAGATCTAAATCATCATATAAACCCGCTGAGGTTGACACATGGTTATAAACCATAGGGTTCATATGTTGTATTTATTCCTTTTAATATGCAGCAAAATATTTGCCAACACTACCTGGTCAGGTCGCAAACATGACCAAAAGCACGTTTTTGACCTCTTTGTATCCTACTTTCCAAACACATTTTGGTGGACTTACACTTCAAGACTGATAGTTATAACCCAACAATTTGACATGATCAGTAAGCCATACATAATTGTTCCTACAAAATATATTAAATAAAAGACATTAAAGTTTCTAAGAAAATCTAGAGGCCCATGGCTGCCCACCACAATGTATTTGAACTTCAGCTAATTTGTACGCTTCTATATAACAAGAAACCGTCAGAGACAGGTGATTCTCCCCAAAGTTTTTTTTGGTCACAATATTGCATTATATATTCAGATAAAAGGAAACGTCTTGAGGGCACAGTAGTTGGGGGGACAATAATTTTTTTATAGAAAATTTCAAAGGGCCATAACTCTGTGAAAAATCATCCGACCAGACCCCGCTGATAATATGCACATCTCCTCTTGGTAGTGAAGCTTCCCATAAAGTTTCAATGAATTCCGGTCATTAGTTGCTGAGAAATAGCCCGGACAAAAATTGTGCACGGACAGACAGACAGACGCACACACGGACAGACGAAGCGGCGACTATATGCTTTTTTTATGTAGGGGGAGCATAAAAATGTACAAAACAAATAAACCCATTAAATTCTGCTTACCTCTGACTTTTTCCATCGGTCCAGAGTCTCGTCAAGGAAGAAGAGCGTTCTGTCAACAGCCTTCTTGCATCGCTTGCTCGTGCTAGAGTGGTCTGTATCCCCGTCTGCCATGCTCTGAAACCAGTCTGGCTGGACGGCCTCTTGTAATTTCACAAACCCCTCAGGGTCCAACTAGAAAGAAAATATTTTAAAAAGTGTATCCAGTGAGGCTCAGGGGATGAAAATAAGACGACTTAAAGCATGACACAGGACAACTGTATATATATATACACATGAATATGGCGACTAAATAAAATTGCTTAAACATTAAGAGTTAGTTTAAATGCTCCGAACTTCCCCATAAAGTAATTGTCACTTTAACCTTAAACTGATCTCTTGATTTGAAAATTATTATTTAAATACAGGCCCCTGTGATTTTGATCTGATTTGATCTCAAACTTAATAGGCCTTTTTCTTTCCACCCAATAACCACCATACCAATCGGCATGATCGTAAGCGTTCTCAATATATTGTGTGGAAACTAACTGCCTGTTACAAGCTCCTGTGACCTTGACCTGAAGAACAATCCCTCACAAGACATCAGCATATTAATGACTTTGACATTTGACCTGGTGAGCTCAAAATCAAAATATGTCTTTTTTTCATCCCATAAAACAACTATACCCAAAAGCATGTCAAAGCGATCTCAAAATATAGTCCTGAAACAAAATTGCAGTAAAAAGCCCATGTGACCACTTTCTTAAAGCAAGTGACTTAAAAAAAAAAAGCATCTTCCTGTTCTCATAAGTAACCACTATACGAATTTGCCTTAACGTTGGACTTAATTGATCACAGAATTTAGTTAATAAATATAGGATCTGGCACGAGTTGTCATATCATACCATATTTTATTAAATGAGTTCAGGAATTTTGTTAATAACCGAGTCTTTGGCGAGCTTACTAACGAATTTCCTGGACGAGTTTAATCAAATATGGTATGATATTACAATGAGTGTCAGATCTTTTTTATCACATGCTTTTAAATGAGCAAATTGAATAAATATTTAAGCAAACATAATGATAAATCCCGAATGTTGTTTACATTTCCTGACGGCATTTGACGTTGCAACGTCATTTCAGCAAAATAACAAAATGCGATTGGTCAATAAACGAAAACTAAGCCAATGAAAATGCTTAAAAATGTTGTTTTACACATGTGTAATATAAAAAAATATGTAATGGTTGTATTACATGGGAAACAGGGTATAGCAGGTGATAAATCTAAGATTTGTATGAATATCAACAGTTTCTAAACAAAAAAGATACCATACAATGATGTTTCATTAAAATCCGCACAAGCACAAGAAAAATAAAGCCAAAAGTCCTCTGATTTGATTTTTTTTTTTATAACTCTTTCAGTGCGGGAACCGAATTTTGAAGGCCTGTGCAAACAGTTGGATCCAGATGAGACGCCACAGAACGTGGCATCTCATCAGGATCCAAACTGTTTGCTATTCTGATAGTATTCTTTGAAAAAAATCGAAGAAAATGCTAATTTTAGAAATTCAGCAGACAACATTTTAGCAGACAACAAATTCCCAGCATGCAAAGGGTTAACGCAATAGCATGACTTTTGTAAATCTTATGGTACAAGAAAAATAACCAGCCTCAACCTGAACTTTCCCACCTCGACCCCAGACACCAATACTGTGCTTGTCATTCTTTCCTGACTTGGTTTCAGATGCTGGGTCATGTGAGGAGGCGTAGATCAACTGGTTGCCAAGGGCAGAGAACTTTCCCATGCCTGCCTGGAAACCTGTGATGACTTCTTGAAATTGCGCCCTGAAACAAACAACATGAAAACTGATCTGCTGCTAAAGACCTAACAAATTAAATAACACAACAATGAAATCTTTTTTACAACAGACCAACTTTTCAAGTTTTTTATCATACAAAATAAAATATTTTTTTTAGAATTTAGGTTACTTTAAAACTTTTGGTAATGGTAAATCTGCTAACACTGGCACGCACATAGATCTATCTAAACAACTTTAATAACAAATGAATAACACCACAAATTCAAAAATAACAAGAATATTGATCAGTCTCATAATGTATACTTCACATTATGACAAGCACAAAAGGATCTAAAAGCAGCAGAACAATTGGAACAATGCACATTACATACAGTTTAATTTATTCCATTCTTAATGACTACTTTTAGGTACATACAACATATTAAGTGGCATGTGGACAACAGCTGGTGTTCCTTGAACTCTCTGAAGAACATCAATGCCAAGGTAAGGAGCACTGCCTGAAAAGAGTAAGACTCAATATATATATGAGACATGCTCTGAGTAAAGGGGATTTCAGGTTTTATTTTCTATTTTTTTGGAAGATAGCCCATGGCTTTGGAATTTGGAATTTTATCGACATTTTCATGAAATTGGGAAAATAAATTCATTAGCCTTTTTATTCCAAACGAAAAGTCCACTGATTAGGGAAATACTAAAATTGATAACTCTTTATAATCATTCAAATTAAAAGAACAAAATCATTTAATACTTTGTTAGATGTAATTGAATTACAATTGAGATAAAATACGCATGAGACACTTCTTTCTAAAAAAAATTTTTTGGAAATTGGGAATTTTTTGCCACTTTTGGGAAAAAAATATACTTTTTGGGATTGGGAACATAGCCGAATTTCGGCTATAAAATCGGGCCAAAAAAAACCTGGATTTAATGCATGTTCAGAAAGTATCGTCCCAGATTAGCCTTTGCGGTCTGTAAAGGATAATCAGGGACGACACTTTCCGCTTTCATTGTATTTTTTGTTTCAATGAAGTCTCCTCTTAGCTTAAATCAAATTAAGGCACAAAGTGTCATCTCTGTTTAGCCTGTACGCTTTTCACAGAGCAGGGCTCATAATGAATGTTCTTTCTCTTGTTCTATATAAAAATCTAAACTCTTTTCAGTTCTATTAAATAACTCTTTATTTTTTGTAAAGCAAAATGCATTTAAACGTACTCCCATATGCACCTCTTCATAAACACAATCACAGTTCTGGGCAGAGATTCCATGCACATCACTTTACAGATGTTGTTCGTTACCAATTACGGAAAGCGATGAATAATCTTCCAAACACATTAAATTTACTTTAATGTCAGCCTACGGATGTAACACTTTGTATGCAACTTAGAAATAACAACGATGTTTCAACACACTATTCATCATAACATTTTTATTTTTGAAATTTGAAACAGTGTAATTATTTGACATCCTTATCGACTTAGGCTACATCAAATACCACGATGTGCAAAAGATTGGTTTACTGCGACCTAACCAATAGCGACACTTAACCCACTTTTAGTTGGCAACATTATGACAGTTTTCCAATATGGTGGTCAGAGTGTAGGAAAGAAGAACATAGTAAATAACAAGCATTTATTTCTTGCTTTAATGGTACCATTTGCATGAGTTTGTACTTTAGACAGGTAAACGTTGGTAAGTTTTTGCAGTATCAGTGTTCCTTTGCATTTTCAGTGATGATCAAATTTTGCACCTTAGGACAAAAGATAGGGCATTGTAACTCTCAGAAACCCTTTAGGTTATAAAGCTGATTGTTGAACTATTAAAACTATTAAAGGGGGGTCCATATATTAGTCCATATAAACGGACTCCCAGAGCCTTTGATAAATTTTGCTATGGCTTCTTTCAGCAACCCATTGGGTTATAAAGCTAAGAGTTGAATTATTGCAACTAGTCCATATATCTGTACCTTATCTCTTTAAAAACAAAAACTAAATTGCTGTACCTCCTCTTGTATACAGCATACACATTGGTGTTTCTAAGGTTAGGTTACTATGGCAACCTAGATCTGTCAGAGTACCAAGTCTGGCACCTTTCCCGCGAACACACTGCACAGCAAATTTCATGTTGGAAAATATTGCTGAAAACGAAACACACAATACCAGTTGATCAATAATTTTTATAATCACATGGGCATTTTGTCAATTATTTTTTTATTAAGAATATGATGACCTAAAAAGCAGCAACATTTAAAGAATCGAAAGAATAGATTGAAAAAATGTATCATTTAACCATCCACGAAAATATATGATAAAACAGAATTGCGTTAATTTTGTGGAATGATATACTCTATATAACATTATTAAATGATTAAACCTATGTTTGTTCATATTATTATACTCTTTCATTACCTGTGTAAAGACAGTCATGTAAGGTTCATTAAAAAGATGGCATGACACAATTTTTTTTAAGTCGCGAAAATATGTGATCTTTGTGGAGAATCAAATGATGAAGGTTAAGCATTCCCGATTATAAATACTTAAAGACAATCATGTGTTTTATTTGGCTTTTGATTGTACATTAATTTTGTTTCTATTTTAAAATTGGAATTTTGACGACCATATAGATATAACTGATCCCCACGAATAACAACAACAACAACCACAACAACATTTTCTTCAAAACAAAACAATGGTGATTGTAAATTTGTCATCGGCATTAACAGAAGAAGAGGAATTGTTAAAGTTAAAATATGCGAAGTTAAGGAAAAAGGTAATTTTACATTTAAAACAACCATCTTAGTTCTGGACATAAACCTCTTCAAAGGGTTGCCAGTGCCGTAGCCAGACCTAAATTTAAGCCGAGGCAGTATCTTAGGTCCTTCTAGGGGGGTCCGGGGGCATGCCCCCCCCCCAGTAAATCTTTTATACCTAGAACGTCTCTGGTGCGTTTTAAAGGCCATTTAAACTACATTTTATACCTAAATTATCGAAATCGTGGACGCTTCATATTACCGTTTGGTATCAATAAAGTTAACAAAAACAAATCTGCTACAAGTTCATTGTCAATTTTATATTCTGGTACCATAAACGGTGTTTGACATGACAATGATGTAACAAACTTAACTACAGAAAAATAGTCATATAATTCATTTGAAGTCAGATAGAAAAAAGAAAAAAATGAGACGCAGCTCTCTCATACAAGCCATAGTATGTATATGGATAATAGGATGTGCTTTACATATTTATTATTGAAATACTAAAAAATAGAACTACCTTATAATATTAAGAAACAGATCTAACAAACATTTTAGCGAATAATGCTTCATGAACACGTTTTATTATTCTTCAACTTTTAAATATCAATCTTTTTGAACGCTAATTCAACTCCTGTCTCCAGTCGAATCCCACATTTGTAGAATTTGTTTTCGATCAACTGGAATGTGTTTATGCACAAACATTAAAGCGATGCCATTAAGCTGTTCCTTTTTCATAGTAGAAAGTGTCCACGTTTTAAGCCTTTGCAATGCGCTAAAGCTCCGCTCACATGTGCAAGAACCAATAAAAAATATTATTTCTTAAGTTAACATCAAATGAGCTTTTGCAAACTTGCTGTTGTAGTTCAGACAAATTTACCGTGATAAAATTCGTGGAGGTTTGTTTTTCCATTAAGTGCTTGAAAGCACAATATGGCTCTTAAAAGAAATATTTAATGCATTAAATCAAAAGCGTAAACACATATAAAAGGATCATTGATAGAATTTACTTAAACACGGACCTACTGGGATTCGAACCAACGCAGTGACAATATAATAGTGAGCAATGGATACAGAGTCTGACGCCATACCGATTGCGTCACAGGGGCATATTGCTTATCATGAGGAGTACAAATATTTAACTTAAATCAGGAAAGTTTTTTGCCATTTTTTCAATTTTCTTGTGTAACATTTTGTTTTAGCACTGCGTCATCATTTTCTGTCAGTTGACAGTTCTATCATCAACCTTCTATCATCAACTTTATTGACTACATGTATAAAAAAGAAAAGACTTGAACTTCTTTATATCAAAAAAGTTTAATATGCGGGATATCATAATTTGAAAATTATAATGTAAACAAAGATTCTTACCACCTGAAAGGGTCCTGGATTAAACTCGACGCCGGCCATAAAGAGGAGAATTCCAATAAAGGCGAAAACGCAAACCACCCGAAGTGTGTCTAGGTCCAAAATAGACCCAGACCTGGCTGCAAAACACCAGATCCTCGCTCGGTACGTTCCGATGTCCACAATGATTGTAACATCGAAGTGTACAGTGCGACGCTTTGTTTAATATACGGATTTTCCTAATCATTTTGCTGAGCCATTTTGCATCAATTGAAGTTATTAAAATGAAATAATTATCTGCCTCAACATAAACCAATTGTATTCAATGATAATATTTGTTTGTGAATATCATAGTGCCTCAAATTCATTTAATTGCCTCAATTTCTTATATAGATTTTATTCTTTGACATAAATTTTCCTTTTTTTTCTTGTAATCTCAACATTGCTCTGCAAATTTTAGCCGAGGCAACTGCCTCGGTGTGCCTCAGCGTGGCTACGGCACTGGTTGCTGAGAGTTGCAATGCTGCCTATTGTCCTGTAGGTGCAAAATTTAATGGGTATGACTAAATGCGTATATGACTCGCATCCGCAGATATGACTGAAAAGTGGGGATATGAACAGATAATGGTTTTTTAAATACGTTTTCCTTTATGTTTTGATATGCAAATCGTTCTATGAAAAAAATACACACTGGGCGTGTGAAATGTTAAAGTCAAATGAATTTAAAGTGTTTTTCATTGGCATTTCAATTACAGTAACCCCCAATTCATATCCGCGAATATGAATGACCAGTCACCAATTCCGAATGCAAAATCTATACGGAACTTTTAATCTGTAAAGCTGAGATTTGTATGATTATTATATAAATTCATATGGTCTATATCTGCCGACAAGTACAGCCTTTATTTCGCAGGATTTGAATAGTGAATGTCTTCATATCAGCAATGTTCAGTCATATCCGCGGATATGAGTCATATAGGCATTTTAATCACCACTGCAAGGGCTACCGATCACTGAAACTGCAAAAACGTATCAACGTTTACCTGTCTGAAGCACAAACTCATGCAAAATGGTACCATTAAAGCCAGAAATAATTGCTTTTCATTTTGTATGCTCTATCCACCATTTTGGAAGATAGTCCATATAAACATATTCCCAGAGCCTTTGAAATTTTTGCTATGGCAGCTCTGGGAGTACATATGCATCCCTTCATAAACACAACCATGGGTCTGCGCATAGATTTTGTACGCATCACTAAATAGACGTTATTCGTTACCAAGTAAGAAAACCGATACATAAACTTCAAAAACACATAAATTTTACCTGAATGGCAGACTACAGATGTTATCCTTTGCAGGCAACCCTAAAGAACACCACGATGTTTCAACGCATTTTTCTTGCAGACATTTTCATTTTGAAATTTCAAACAGTGTCAATATTCCACATCTGTTTGACATCGTTATAGACTTTCTATGTAACTTTTTGATGTAACATCAAATATAACAACGAGCAAAAGATTGGTGTACTGTGATCTTAGTAAGCTCTCAGTAAGCTCCCTTCTGATTGGTCCCAGGTTCCCCATCATGAGGCATGTGCGTGTTTTGTGGGCTGGCCACCGGCACTATAATAAAAACACAAACAAACTAGTTGGAATAATCCAACTCCCAGCTATTGACACATGTCCTTGGGAGTTGCAACTAGTAACAGCATTTTTAATCTAAAGTCTTCCGTCTGA
This sequence comes from Dreissena polymorpha, assembly GCF_020536995.1. Classification (NCBI taxonomy): domain Eukaryota; kingdom Metazoa; phylum Mollusca; class Bivalvia; order Myida; family Dreissenidae; genus Dreissena; species Dreissena polymorpha. The sequence continues at coordinate 228,685 of NC_068361.1, read as the reverse complement.
AACCATACTGAAATAAGTAAAATGGCATAAGTAACCACTGACAGATCATAAATATATCACTTATAAGCAAATTGAAACAACTTTCTTGATAAGGTGCGCTCACAGAATAATGATATTAATTCATGTTTCAAACACGTCAATGGTTTATAAAAATTTATTACGTTTTTGCAAGGGAAAACGCTGAGTACTAGTATTCCGAATTTGAAAATATGCTAATGTATACATCGACTAAGCAACCTATGCAAAAGACAAAAAAATCAAACCAGACATGTCATTTTTGTTAGCTCTTTATGAGTTTTTTTCGTATTTTGTATTGTTATGCTTTCCAACTGAACTACAGTCAAAAGGTTTACAGTAGGAGTTTAAAAATTAATGTTCATTAATAATAATATCATTCTTTATAGCCCCATCAAAAGTGTCACAATTATGCTTAGTTTGAATTCGAATGTGATTAATAATGAACAAAGTCCTTGGAAAAAAGTAAATATAATGCATCTTATTTCAATTATAATAGAACCTAGCCAGTATCAAACATTACATGTAATACAGAATGATATTCTTACCAAAATTTTATTTTTCAGCGTAAGCAGCTGCAGGCATTAAAGACTGTCAAACCAGAGCGGGAACCAGAAAAAGTGAAACCAGTTAAGCGCCGTGAGTATTTAGACCACGCATTTCTTTAAAAACATAACTCTGTCAATACTTTTTATTGAAATTATTTATATAAATAAAGAAGGGAAGCAACAGGTTTCAACCAAATTAATCGGTTAACATTTTGCTGTAACTAGTTATTAATCGGTGAACTGTACAACATTTAATGATACTACATTTTTTACATAGAAAATAAGGTAAGAAATTTATGTAATTGTTGTTAAAATTATAAAACTATACATATAACATTGTGTGATCACTGTGTATGAACCTCATCCATGTGACATTATCACTTAATAAATTATGTTCACTAAATATGCTTATTTCCTGTTGATTTAGATTAACTGTTATTTAAAATGATGTCTGTTTAATGTGTACTTCAATGCATGCTGTTATTTTAGATGTATGTTAACGACGATGTGCTTGACATGCTTAAATCAGAATTAAACTATTCTGTCCTGTTCTGTAAAAGCAAAAATGTCAAGATTTTAACAACACATGGTATTCTTGATAAAATGGTTTCTTATAAAAACCTCATCAAAGTATGCTGGTTTATGTCTCAACTGATTTTTATCGAGTTAAAGATATGCGTTACTTACATCTATACATAAAGCCCCCAGTGTGCAAGTGAAATTTATGAGATTAAAATACAACAATTGTGCCAATTATAGAAACGTACTCCCTGTTTGTCACCTCCTAGGTACTGATTGATTGCTTTATTACTGTGTTGGCACGTTATTTTTTCCCGTTGTCTGTGTCACATGCTGTTCTACCTAGATGCTAGCGTAAGTTGGCAGTATGTCGCGCGCAAAAAGTAAAATCATGGTAAGGTTTTGTACATAAATAACATAATTTAAAAAACTCAGGTTTACCTTTTCCAAAGATTGTAACAGGTGAACTTATTGTTTTGGTACAAAAATGTAGGCTAATCGATTAACCTCTTGCATCCCCAAAATGAAGTTATGCTTTCCAGGACATTTTAGATTGCAATTGGTTATACCCAAAGGGAAACCTCCTCCCTCTGCAACTATTTCCAAAGTACTTGAAATAAGATAAAAATAATTTAATTTTACATTGCATAAGTACCAGTCATCAAAACATAAAAGATATATTTGTATTTGTATAAATAAAACAGAAAAAACAAAAAGATTGTGTTACAAAAGGTAGAAAATACCTTCTTGTATGCTGGACACATAAGCACCAGTCATCACTTTTAGCTCACCTGAGCACAACGTGCTCATGGTGAGCATTTGTAATCGCTTTTTGTCCGTCGTGCGTTGTGCCTTGTGCTGCGTCAACATTTGCCTTGTTAACTCTCTAGAGGCCACATTTATTGTCCAATCTTCATGAAATTTGGTCAGTAGATTGGTCTCAATGATATCTTGGATGAGTTCGAAAATGTTTTTTTTTGTTTGCTTGAAAAACATGGCTGCCAAGGGGCAGGGCATTTTTCCTTATATGGCTATATATGGCAATAGTAAAATCTTGTTAACACTCTAGAGGCCACATTTATTGTCTGATCTTCATGAAACTTGGTCAGAAGATTCATCCCAAATATCTTGGACGAGTTCCAAAATGATGCCGGTCGGTTGAAAAACATGGCCGCCAGGGGGCGGGGCATTTTTCCTTTTATGGCTTTAGTTAAACCTTGTTAAAACACTTGAGGCCACATTTATTTTCCAATCTTTATGAAAATTGATGAGAAGATTTGTCCGAATGATATCTTGGATGAGTTCAAAAATGGTAACCTTTGCTTGAAAAACATGGCTGCCAAGGGGCGGGGCATTTTTCCTTATATGGCTATGTATGGATATAGTAAAATCTTATTAACACTCTAGAGGCAACATTTATTGTCCAATCTTCATGAAACTTGGTCAGAAGATTCATCAATAATATCTTGGACAAGTTTGAAACTGATGTCGGTTGGTTGAAAAACATGGCCGCCAGGGAGCGGGGCATTTTTCCTTATAAGGCAATAGTAAAACCTTGTTAACACTCTAGAGGCCACATTTATTGTCCAATCTTGATGAAATATGGTCAGAAGATTTGTCTTAATGATATCTTGGATGAGTTCGAAAATGGTTACGTTTGCTTGAAAAACATGGCCTCCAAAGGACGGGGCATGTTTCCTTATAGGACTATAAAAGGCTGTAGTAAAATCTTGTTAACACTCTAGAGGTCACATCTATAGTCCGATCTTCATGAAACTCATTCAGAAGATTCATCCCAATGATATCTTAGACGAGTTAAAAAATGATGCCGGTTGATTGAAAAACATGGCCACCACAGGGGCGGGGCTATTTTCCTTATATGGCTTTAGTAAAACCTTGTTAACACTCTAGAGGTCACATTTATTTTCCGATCATCATAAAACTTGGCCAGAAGATTTCTCCTAATGATATCTTGGATGAGTTCAAAAATGGTTTTGGTTGCTTTAAAAACATGACCACCAGGAATGGGGCATTTTTCCTTATATGGCTACATTGTATATATGGCTATAGTTAAATCTTGTTAACACTCCAGAGGCCACATTTATTGTCCAATCTTCATGAAATTTGGTCAGAATATTGGTCTCAATGATATTTTGGATGAGTTAGAAAATAATTATGTTGGCTTGAAAAAATGGCTTCCAAGGGGCGGGGCATTTTTCCTTAATGGCTATAGTAAAATCTTGTTAACACTCTAGAGGCCACATTTACTGTCCGATCTTCATGAAACTTAGTCAGAAGATTTATCCTGATTATATCTTCAACTAGAAATGGCGCGGCAGAGGCCGACGCGTATCCCCACGCCGAATGTTTGACCTAGGTGTGCCCCAGGGTTGGTAATGGGGCCATGCATAGCTGAGATTGACCGTATTGTCATAAGAGAAGTTCATCATCAACTAGAAGTGAATTGGTGTAGAAATGAAGAAGTTATAGTAAAAGGCAATTTTGGGTGGGTGTGACATATGTGGGCAGGGCGCCCCAGGGTTGGTAATTGTGCCATGCATAGTTGAGATTGACCGTATTGTCATAAGAGAAGTTCAGTATCAATTTGAAGTGAATCGGTGTAGAAATGAAGAAATTATAGTAAAAGGCAATTTTGGGCGGGTGTGGTCTATGTGGGCGGGGCCCCAGGGTTGGTAATGAGGCCATGCATAGTTGAGATTGACCGTATTGTCATAAGAGAGGTTCAGTATCAATTTGAAGTGAATCGGTGTAGAAATGAAAAAATTATAGTAAATGGAATTTTTTGGTGGGTGTGGCCTATGTGGGCGGGCGCCCCAGGGTTGGGATTGGGGCCATGCATAGTTGAGATTGACCCTAATGTCATAACAAAAGTTCAGTATCAATTTGAAGTGAATCGGTGTAGAAATGAAGAAATTATAGTAAAGGCAATTTTGGGTGGGTGTGGTCTATGTGGGCGGGGCCCCAGGGTTGGTTATGGGGCCATGCATAGTTGAGATTGACCCTAATGTCATAAGAGAAGTTCAGTATCAATTTGAAGTGAATCCGTGTAGAAATGAAAAAATTATAGTAAATGGAATTTTTTGGTGGGTGTGGCCTATGTAGGCGGGCGCCCCAGGGTTGGGATTGGGGCCATGCATAGTTGAGATTGACCCTAATGTCATAACAAAAGTTCAGTATCAATTTGAAGTGAATCCGTGTAGAAATGAAAAAATTATAGTAAATGGAAATTTTTGGTGGGTGTGGCCTATGTGGGTGGGGCGCCCCAGGGTTGGGAATGGGGCCATGCATGGTTGAGATTGACCGTATTGTCATAAGAGAGGTCCAGTATCAATTTGAAGTGAATCGGTGTAGAAATAAAGAAGTAAATGTAAAATAACCTAAAAAAATGAGTGATAATTTCTGACGCGGCCCCACCCCAACCGCTATAACTTTTGACCCAGGGGTCAGATCAAAATTCCAAATAGTGCAGGGTCGCACATATGCTCATAGCTACCATGTGTGTAAGTTTCAAGGTTCTAGTGCTTTTAGTGTAGGAGGAGATAGTGGCCAGGACGGACGGACAGACAGACGGACGGACGGACAGACGGACGGACGGACGGACGGCGGAGATAACCACAATATCCCCACCTTTTTTTCAAAAAGCGTGGGGATAACGAGTTCAAAAATGATGCAGGTTGGTTGAAAAACATTACTGCCAGGGGGCGGGGCATTTTTCCTTATATGGCAATAGTAAAACCTTGTTAACACTCTAGAGGCCACATTTATTTTCCGATCTTCATGAAATCTGGTCAAAGGATTTGTCCCAATAATATCTTGTTATCTCAGGTGAGCGACTTTGGACCTTTCAGGCCCTCTTGTTTTTTTTTATATAAATATAAATAAAACATGAAAAAACAGATTGTGTTACAAAAGGTATAAAATACCTTCTTGTATGTTGGACAGGTAAGACAGGCATTGTTTTCCAGGTTGTTTGGCTAATCAAAATTGTTCCACCAACATGATCTCAATAGAAGAATTTAGTAATAATCATTGCTTAATTAGTTTGTTTATTATTTATGTTGCAGCATCGGAATCAGCAGAAGATGCCAAAGAACAGGCCAAGAAGCTTGTCATGTCAGGGGTGAGTGATTTTCATCTTGTTTGTGGTCACAGTCCAGTGACCTTTGAATAGCTGTCCGGTTAGCGCAGTGTTTTGTGCCTGCGCTTTTCACCTAGCTAGGTGATTCAATTTCAATCCCCATTCCAGCAAGCACGTGAGTTTTTGTTTGTGGTCACCATATTGCACAGGCTGGGTTTCCTTCCACAACTCAAGACCACCCAAAATTAAAGTCTTTCATTAACAACTAGACATAGCTAGACATTGCAGCTTTTATTCAAAATTGAAATTCAAAAATCATCCCAACTTGTGTGTGTGTAATAGATTAAATTGTATGGAGTGCTGGGGCAAATTGCAGCCACAGGCAAAGAGGGAAATAAATTTCAAAATACACAGCAGTGATGCATACATAGAAGCAAAGGAAACAGTTGAACGGAAACAGTTGCACAATTAAACATCGAGATAGGCAAAGATAAAATATTTAATAGTTGATCTTTACACTTTGTGGAATATCCCATGGACAGACATTTTTCAAACTAAGTCTTAAAGCTTGATTGCAATGAAAGCCTATTAATGCAACAGGCACTCAGAAATATGTTTCCTGAGAAAAATCCAGTACTTCAGAAATCTCCCTTCTGGTAACTTGACAGCCCTTCCAGTCAGAGGGGAACGCCATGCTCTCTACACCATCGCCACCATCCATATTTTGATTGTATAACCCCTTTGAAGGGGCATTGGTATATATTGTTTTTCACCCGTCAGTCAGTCGTGAGGTTGGTTGGTGGGTCTGTAGGCCATTTTGTTTTTGCACAATATCTTGAGAAGGCTTTGACATACAGTCATGCAAATTGGTTACATGGGATGAAAGGAAGATGCCCATTGGTTTTGAGGTCAACGGGTCAAATGTCAAGGTCACAGGGGTTTGTAACATGATATAATATACTAACAATGACCAGTTTGAGTAACATTACACCCATAATAACAATCTCTTTCAATGATGTTGAAACAATGTGACCTTCATTATGTAAAATTAGACCCTTAATTTAGATATTATTAATTAATATTGTGGTAAATATTGGTTTTGTAATGTTAATTTGTGTTCTTAGGAGGCCTTTCTTGCCCTTCATCATTTTAAATATGTAAATGGCCTGAATAAAGGCCGTATTTCAGTAGAAGAACACTATTTATTCTTATTCATGTTGCATGGTTAAACACATTGTACAAAAGAAGCCCACCTTTGTTCTTTAACAACTTCTTGTTCAGCTTCAAGATGTTTTCTTTGCACCCATCAGAAAGTTTAAGAGCCAAGGGCATGGGGGTTCCAGCTAATCTGAATTGTGTGCTATTGTTTCAGGCCATTAAACTGAGCGACAAAAAGGAGAAACAGGGCTTCAAGCGTTCCCGAAATCTGGAGAAGAAACTGCAGGACCCTGAGAAGACTCCCCAACCTGTTGTGGGATTCCAGCCATTTGCTGCCACCCATGCGGAAGAAGAGAGGGAAGAACGGGTAAATTAATGAGAACATTCTATTGTATTATTGTTGTATTTTAGTTCACCTGAGCACCAAGTGCTTAGGGTGAGCTATTGTCATAACCCTATATTAGAGTTCAAGAATTAAGAGTTCAGAATCTGGGTTATTTGTGTCCAAAAACTAGGTAAGAAATCAAATCGTAGAAAATACTGTTTATCATGCAAGACAAAAGATTTATGACTAAAATCTTAAAATAATTAATTTCCACTTCAGAGGTAATATTTATGACTTAGTCCTGATGAAACTTTGTCAGACAGTTTATCTTTACAATATGCAGGCCATGTGTCAATCTGGGTCAAGTGGACTCAAAAACTTGATCACCGGGTCAATTCTTTAGCAATAGGTGTCTGTGAAATCAGATGAGGGCTAAAGGGCCACCACAGCCCTCTTTTTTGGTGATAACATGATATCATAGTTGTAAAAGAATGAAATTTAGAATGTTCACACAAAAAACAAGTATTTGTTTTTGCATAGTTCAAAAAAGGAGTAAATTTCTCTTCTTTTAATGTCATCCTATTTTTTTAAATTGCACTTTTTTAGGGTCCTAAATCCAGCCTAGCTCGTGGGCAGAAGTACACAAACTTTGTGCGTGGTGAACGGGAGCATCCTGGTAGACCAGAGAGAGGTAAAACTTCATCGTCGGTTACCCACGACTAATTCATTCCGTTACTCTCCAGCATTAGCTGGAAAGTAACGGAATGAATTAGTCGTGGGTAACCGATGATGCTAATGCCGGAGAGTAACGGAATGAATTAGTTGTGGGTAACCGACGATGCTAATGCTGGAGAGTAACGGAATGAATTAGTCGTGGGTAACCGACGATGCTAATGCTGGAGAATAACGGAATGAATTAGTCGTAGGTAACCGACGATGCTAATGCTGGAGAGTAACGGAATGAACTAGTCGTGGGTAACCAACGATGCTAATGCTGGAGAGTAACGGAATGAATAAGTCGTGGGTAACCGACGATGCTAATGCTGGAGAGTAACGGAATGAATTAGTCGTGGGTAACCGACGATGCTAATGTTGGAGAGTAACGGAATGAATTAGTCGTGGGTAACCGACGATGCTAATGCTGGAGAGTAACGGAATGAATTAGTTGTGGGTAACCGACGATGCTAATGCTGGAGAGTAACGGAATGAATTAGTCGTGGGTAACCGACGATGCTAATGCTGGAGAATAACGGAATGAATTAGTTGTGGGTAACCGACGATGAAAATGCTGGAGAGTAACAGAATGAATTAGTCGTGGGTAACCGACGATGGTAAAACTTATACTGTTAAAACATTTTTGTTCTTCAGCATGAAAGTTTGTAGTTTTTCAAAGTATGACTTTAACAGCTAGTTAATATGCGGATTCTCACATTTTTTCTTGTTGCCTAGCATTGAAGCTTTAATATGAATAAATATTGTCATGTTCTTTCAAATTTATGTTAATATATATATACATTATTGGGAAGTGCCTCCAAAAAATGAATTCTTTGCAAATAGATAAGTGCTTAAGACATATAGACAGTGGTGCACTTATTCTTCTTTTCAGGATATATTGTAGTTGCCATTCCATACATTTTTGTATAGCTTGCCAACATTTACTTGACACTTATCTTTATACATTAATATATGTAAGACAGGTAAGATGGATAGTGTTTGTATGGGTATACTATAGAGTTTCATTGGTCAAAGAATATCTCATTAAATGTACTTTTATGGCATCATTAAACTAATAAAACCTGTGCATATGCAGAACCATATACAAAATAAAGAACACAATTGAGCTGGCTTACGTGTATTATATTATTTTTAGTTGCAAGCTTTAAAATCTTACTCTTGTAAATTAATTTACTACATCAATACATTTTACCAAATACTTCCCCCAGCTGATGACCATGAGGAATGGGCTGAACGACGAGATCGACGCCCCAGGGAGCCTCTGCCAGAAAAAGGTACAGTTTTTATAAAAATGTGTTTCTTGTCCTTCCCTGTTCAAAGAATGGAGTGTGAATTTCATCCAATCTTCAACATACATTATATATGCATAATATATTGTTCACTATTCTGCTTAATCATCTTAGGAATTGTTTAGTTCATTGATTTATCTGAAAATAGTCTTTTACTGTTTTATATTTCATGTAATTGAAATAAATAGATGTTTTCAATAACAAATAAAATGTTGTTAATAAAGTACAAATAACATGTTTTTGTATTGTTGTATTTAGCTTACATAGTCCATGACTGTTTTTGTGTCAGTAAATTGATATTACATGCATATTTTACAGGTAGGGAGTATATTTGAGTCAATCTTTTGTGCAGTCTGTTGGGTTGTTCTTTGGACAGTTTTCACAAAATATAATGATACAAATTTGTAAAGCAAACTACCACCTTTCACAAGACATAAATTGAAACTTCAAATATATCATCACCTTGAACTGTACCTGTAGATGTGAAAGATACTTTTCATCCCCAGTGATACATTCCTGAATCATTACCCTTGAACATGGCTGACATACTGAGTCATTACCCTTGAACATGGCTGACACACCGAGTCATTACCCTTGAACATGGCTGACACACTGAGTCATTATTCTTGAACATGGCTGACACACTGAGTCATTACCCTTGAACATGGCTGACACACTGAGTCATTACCCTTGAACATGGCTAACACACTGAGTCATTACCCTTGAACATGGCTGACACACTGAGTCATTACCCTTGAACATGGTTGACACACTGAGTCATTATTCTTGAACATGGCTGACACACTGAGTCATTACCCTTGAACATGGCTGACACACTGGGTCATTACCCTTGAACATGGCTGACACACTGAGTCATTACCCTTGAACATGTCTGACACACTGAGCCATTACCCTTGAACATGGCTGACACACTGAGTCATTACCCTTGAACATGGCTGACAAATCCTTGCATGGGTATTTGTCACTTTTGTTGCAAAGCCTTAGTTTAAGAATATTGTGCCCCTTATAATTATTATTATCACTTTTCAGGCCACACAGTCCATGTGAAAGGTCTAGGCATAGGGGAGGAAATGCTGAGGAAGACATTCTCAAATTTTGGCAACATTGTCAACATCACCATGGAAAAAGAACGCAAGTAAGCTACATGCATTGTGCTTAGCTTGGAATATCATAAGTGCTGTACAACTAATTTTATTTTAGTAAGTTTGTGGAACAATAAAAATGTTTATACTTACATTGGTTGTCAGCAAATGGCATATTTGCATCACTGCTTTATGAAGGCTGTCCCAGAATATGGTTGACAGAGTTCATAGGTTTGTTACTGGGCGCATATATGTTACAAAACTTAGATACATTTAATAAGCTTTTTTTCGTATTTGGAGTATAAATTTTGTATTTGTTAAGAAGTACTAGGGAATTAGTCAATACTGGTATGTTGGACCCGGCATGTTATCAATATTTCATAAATTGCAGTTTAGTTGAAATGATATGTTGGTTAATACTGCAAGTTATTGAAACTGCCAAACATTAATATGAAATAGAGTTACGTTATGTTAAGTGATGTCATTTTTAAAAAGCACTTTGCTGGAAAACGAGTCGATACACATCACAAGGGTTTTGTCGTGAAACACTTTTTTTTATAAACCAGTGTAAATGGAACCTGTACAAGTGGAAATTAAAATTAACAGACTTATAGACTGACAAACAGACACCAAACTGTTTAATACCAACAATTAAGGGCATCATTGTGAGCACTAAGTAAGTGTAAGTGTAGTATTTATTTGGTAAATTGCTACTGCTGTGGGGCTAGGCAATTGGATGATTCATTTCTTTTGCATTTTCTTCATTTTGTTATTACTTCAGTAGAAAAAATAGCTGTCAAACCACCAGACATATATTCATCACAATGTTATTGTAAAAGTATAGTTATGAAATATGATTCTAACCTTTGAAGTGTGCAATGACGTTGGCATGCACTGGATGGTGTTTCATGAACTCATTAAAATTTATAACTTGTACTGTTATAATTGGAAACTTGTTTTGAAATCTTTAACACAATCTACTAATAAATTGTTTACTCATTTCATCTTTCTCATTTCTAATATATACATGTAGACCTTAATCTGTACATGAAGCTATTGTCTTTGATATTCTGGGCCAGCCCTAGGCCCCTCGTATTTAATGATTTTGCAAGAGTTTTTTATTTGTTGTTTTTTTGTGTAGGAAATTCATACTTCATGATTTTGGATTAACATTAAAGGGGCCTTTTCACAGATTTTGGCATGTTTTGAAGTTTGTCATTAAATACTTTACAATTGATAAATGTAAACATTGGATCCAAAAAGCTCCAGTAAAAAAATCAAGAATAAAATTTAAAAAAATAGAAAAAAGGTAACCCACAGCAGGACTCGAACCACTGACCCCTGGAGTCCTGGAATAAAAAGTCTGGGCATTAGACCACTTGGCCATTCTTCCTTACACAACGAAAGAAGAATTTTATACTTCATATAAGCGATCCTCGTAGTTTTACAAAATCTAATGACAACAACAGAACTCTCCAAATTATTAAATCGTTTCACGTTGCAACGCTTTATAATTTTTAGGTTTTTAAATCGTCAAAAGATACATATAAAGGCTATTTTAGAGCATGGTTAATGTTCAGTATTACTGTTTCCTCATTAATATCATAACTAAAACGAAAATTTGCGAAACTGAAACAATTTTTTTCAAATTTGTCAATTTACCAAAGCGTGAAAAGGCATCTTTAAATAGTGTTGTTGTTTTTTTTTCTGGAAAAAAGTGTTGTAACATTAAGCGTAAGAAATATAGAGTATATTCATATGTCAAATGATGCTCATATACAATACAATTTTCTGTTTATTTCAGTACTGGTTTTATCACATTTGAAAGCATGGACTCTGCAGACGCTGCCATTCAAGAGGTAACATAAATAATTCTACAATTTAACAATTGAAATTAATGTGCTTTTTCATGCTTTTTATAAGATTGCCCATTTGTGATTGTTTTTTCCATGCAAGTTAAAATAAACATGTAACACTGACAAAATATGTAATGAAAACTCCTTAATGTTCTACTTTGACATTTCCAATTTGGTAAATCCAACTTTCATAATTATCTATGTGTTTGTTAATTATAAGTATTTACCTATTTATTGTAAGCTTTAAGTCAATTTAAGTCTAGCAGATGGTAACAAGAATTTCTCCCATGCTTTTTTCCAGAATTCAATTCCTCCAATATGTTCATTATGCAGCCATTATAATGCTTTGAGTCACCTATGGTTAAATATTGTCATGATGTTAATTTTTGGGGAAAGAATGAAGCCTATTGATTTTGAGGTCAACATATCAAAGGTCATGGTGAAAAGAGTGTATCGAAATTAATTTATTTCTGCATGATAAACTGAGAAACATTGACCTAAGATCATGTAAATTGGTATAGTGGATACTTCTGAGAAATGCAAGACATCCATTGATTTGGTTGGCACCAGGTCAAAGGTCAAGGTCAGAGGATTTTGTTGCAAGGAATTTGTTCCCGAACTATTTGTGGTCAAATGGGTGGATGAAGAGGTCGCAGATTGATTTTTTAGGATGCCAAGTCAAAGGTCAAGGTCACAACAAGAAATTTGAAATTTGTTTTTTCACGATATCTAGAGTGCTTTGACCTAAGATCATCATATTAATTGGTAAACTGGTTTCTTAGGAGGAAAATAAAGCCTTTTGATTTTTAGGTCAATAGTTAAAATGTGGAGGTAACACATGCATGGAACAGTTAATTAGTTTCCACGCGAAATCTTCAACCTTCTTCAACTTACGGTAAAAGGTGTAGTGGTAAATGTAATCAGGTAAGCGTCATAGGGGCTTGTATCATGAAATTGTTGTTCGAACGATATCTTGAGAATTCTTATGATCATATAAATTAGTATGTTGGTTAGTCTAAATATTTGATGATTTTTAAATAAAAATATCTGGAGAAAAGGTCTTTGCTGCAAGGCGTGGGGATATATGTCTCATAACAATCTCTTATAACAGGGCGACGGTGCCGTGGTAGAGGGTGTACAGCTGAAGGTGTCAATGGCTCGCAGGCAACCGTCCTTTGAGGTGACCAACACCGAACAGTCCACTGGGTCTTGGTCAACCATTGGTAAATATACAATTAATTAGGCATCTATAGACAAATATACTTACTTTTCCTTAATTCTTCCATGGATGTTGCCACATGTATTTAGGTGAGCTTTAAGTTTAAAGTTTGACTGTTTGAATATAGCTTATTATACACTTTAAGATGTTAATTCGTCCATATGCACACTTTGGATATATGTTAAAACATACAATAAACTCAATGTATTAACACATTTTTAATGTCAGATAATGTAATAATGCGGTCATGTGGTCATAGTTATGTACTTATATTGTAGATGTATATGTTACATGATTTTGCTTTTTGTCAGTTGTTCAATATGAAAATGATGTAAACTTAAGAAATTTCATTTTATATACACTTATGAAAAACTCTAGAAGGTTTCTGGAATTTTGCTCAGCCTTTTTTTCTGATATCCTGTCCGTGTTTTGAAATGGTTCTCAAAAGGTCACAAAAGCTGATCAAAATATTTTAGTTCCTACGGGTCTCAGGAGTACTTTCCAGGGCTTTTGGTTCTCTGATAGGGAGTTAATAGCTGGTTACAGTAGCGTCTGTAAAGAAGAATGAGTCAGTACAGTTAGAGGTGTTATACATGGAGAATAACAGGTTACTGCCTGATCTTTTTGTAATTTATCTGGCAAGGCTTAGAATTATATAACAACAAAGCTTGCCGAGCCGTTCTTTTTATATCGTGCCGAGCCTGATTTTTTACAAAAAAATCATGCAGTAACCTGTTTTTCTGTTTATCATACCTCTACGTCCCCGATTCTAACGATATAATGAAAAAATGGCTAAAAAGCTGCAGTTTTAGCGGGAAAGAATATGACTTTTGTCGTTTAACGTGTTAATAATGACGTCTTGAGCATGCACGCTTAATATTTGTAAAAAATGTTTTATGCTGTTTGTGTTGCATTTTGTGTTTAAAATATATTACATCTTGGTATCAAATTGTTTGTTTTGTTATATCTGATTCAAATATACTAAAAATTAGTACTTTATAGTTGATTCTTAGTAATATGACCATCCTCCACACATGACTGATATAAGAACTTCCTGTTGACCTTGATATAAAAAAAATATATCAGGCAACGTTATATCAGGCAGATATCAATGCGGTGGTATGATAAAAGGATATATGGTAGTATATGATGAAAAGTAAAAGCTTGTGTGATACATGACAAGACCAAAACACAATAGCATTAATACATAATCCAATTTTGTGTTTAAATGTTTATACATGAATGTTTTTTTCTTTTCAGCTGCCAGTACTTCACAGAAAGGGACATTCAAAGACAAACGGGATGTTGTAGCTTATGATGAGGACAATATGTTCTCAGAATGAACTAACCATTGTCATTCCTGGAAGAACATGCAATTTACGAGAGTGATGCTAAAATATACCTACTGGTATATTACATTTTCTTAAAAATGTGTGCGTTGATTCACATTGTTATAAACACAGTGCATGGCTATAGATTTAAGTTTTACAGGCTATGTGAAGTTTTGAATGATGGTGTGGAGGTGAAAAACAATCTTAGTCTATCCTTTTCTCACACATATTTAAGGGCCTATCCTTTATTATTTGACTCAAAAATATATATTCACATGAAATGGTCCAACTTTTGTGATAATTATATTGTTACGTTGCTGTTATTGAAACTGAACACTATGATATTGGTCAGTCAAGTTAACAAGTTATCATTAACAATGTGGAATACCCAATGCCTTCACATGCAGAGATTAAGCTTATTATTGTTGTTTAATGAACAACAAATTATGAGGCATGACTAATGAAACACATCACTTATTTCCGATCATCATTATAACATTTCAGCACAAAAGGACAACAACTAACCACTGGATGATGGTTAAAAGGTAGATTGAGATTGTATGCGTTTGCTGCAATCAAAATATGTGTATAATATGAAAGTGACACAACATGATGTTGATCTACTGCAATAAAGTTTCTACCTGTAAATACTATCTAAACATGTGTAGCTTACCAAAGCTCAATCATATCATGGTGTGCTTTTGTGATCACATGGTGTCCGTCTTGCGTCATCAACATTTAGCTCCTGAACATGGCTACATCGCAGCCGAGTGGAAAATGAAAAACTTAAGCACCAGTTGAGCGTGGCAGTTTTCCTTTTTTGCGGCTACAGTAAAACATATAGTATCTGGGCAAAGTTTGAAACTTCTTGCTTACTAGGGGTCGAAAACTAGGTCATTAGTTTAAATGAAAAAAACAATCCGTGTGAACATTTAAGAGGCTGCATTTATTAACCAATCTTCATGAAACTTGGTCAGAAAGTTAGTCCCTTGATATTTCAAACTGGTCCTTGTGACCATTTAAGAGGTCACATTTATTCACCAATCTTCATGAAATTTGGTCAGAAAGTTAGGCTATTGATATTTCTAACAAGTCTAAATTGGGTCACGTAGGGTCAGAAACTAGTAAATAATGTATGGGCCACATTTATTGCGGAATCTTCATGAAACTTGGTGAGAACTTTTTTCCCAAAGATGATTTTGCAGATTTTGAAACTGGATCATGTGAAATGAAAAACTAGAACACCATGTCAAATATAAAAAAAGCTTGTAAAACACTAGTGGCCATATTTATTGTCCAAGCTTCATGAAATTTGCTCAGAACATGTTTCCAAAAGGTATCCGAAATAAAACCGGGTCACTTAAGGTTATAAACTAGGTTACTAGCCTAGGTCAAATAAAAGAAAATGCAGATGAAAACTCTAGATGCCACATTCAGGTTCAAATTTTGGCAGACCGATTGATCATAACATTTATTCCAATTATATCTTATTTAATAATTGCTTTTTAAATGGGTAATGTTGTGTCCAGTACTATATCACTCAGTGAAATGAAATTAAAGGTTTCTGGACGCTCTTTAGGCAAAATTTAAGGAACTTGGTCTAGATATTTGAGATTTCTTTGCGGAGTGAAATATGATTCCAGTCCATTTAAAATCATGGACGCCATTGAATGGGCAGTTTTTTATGTCCCCCACCACTATAGTGGGGGACATATTGTTTTTGCCCTGTCTGTTGGTCTGTCTGTTGGTTTATTTGCGCCAACTTTAACATTTTGCAATAACTTTTGCTATATTGAATATAGCAACTTCATATTTGGCATGCATGTGTATCTCGTGGAGCTGCACATTTTGAGTGGTTAAAGGTCAAGGTCATCCTTCAAGGTCAAAGGTCAAAAAAATAAATCAAAGCGGCGCAGAAGGGGACATAGTGTTTCTGACAAACACGTTTGTTGTTGTGGCTAAAGTAAATGCAATTGAACACCATTTTGTCAAACAGTAGGTCAATAAGTAAAATTAACACACACACAACTTTTAAACACTAAGGGGCGACATTTATTGCCCATTCTTCATGAAACATCTTCTCAGATAAACCGCCCCTATGATATATCTGCCTAGTTCAAAACTGGGTCACATGGGCTAATAAACTATTTCAAACGGTCAAATTAAACAAAGAGCTGTAGAGATACTGTAGAGGCCATATTGCCTAATTTCCATGAAGCCTGATGAGAACGTTTGTCCAAATGATAGCTGTCAATTCGAAACTTAGTCATGTGGGGTTACAAACTATAACAATATATTTTATTAAAGAAAAAACTTGTGAACACTCTAAATGCCACAATTCTCCCCCTAACTCATCATGAACCTTGCTTTAAATATTTAAAACAAATGCGCTGTTATCCTATCTAGGCTGATTTCGAAAATCATGGCAGTCTGTTAAAGGCAGGCTGCTTTGTTGTTCGAACAGTTTTCCTTATAAGTATAATGTTGTTATGACCACCTACTCCGAACAGTTTCGTAGGATCTTACGAGAGCGCCTTATTGTCTTTAACCCGCTTGTTTTAAGAAGTGTTTCCAATTACTATAATTGTTTTAGTTTTTAAAACACGGTCTCTAGGGGGCGGGGCATTTTTCCTTACAGTGCTATAGTAAAAACTTGTTAACACTCTAAAAGTCTCATTTATTGTCCAATCTTCATGAAACTTGGTCAAAACATTTGTTTTAATGATATCTTGGATGAGATTGAAAATGGTTTCGGTCTGTAGAAAAACATGGCGACCAGGGGATGGGGAATTAATCTGTTATGGCTATATAAAAACCTTATTAGCAATCTGTAGGTTACATTTATAGTTCACTCTTCATGAAACTCGGTCAATACGTTTGTTCTAATGATATGTTCGGCTGCACAGAACAGGTCAGTTCCTTTGTATCTCATGTGAGCGACTTTGGGCCTTTCATGCCCTCTTGTTTAAATATTTCCGGGATTCGCGATATTTATATGTAGTGCAATCTACATTTCAATATTCCGTCCATGCATGCGATGTTCCAATTGTGAATACACGCATTTGGTTAAGTAATTGCCATTTTCAGAAAATCTGTTAGGTTCGTTTGTTGACGTCTTTTTAAGACATTGTTGACGTCTTTTTAAGACAACTTTCACTACAATTGAAATCCGTTTGTTAATGTCTTATACAAAATCTATTACAAATAAAATCTCCTAATACGCCTCTGATAGAAAAATGACATAAGCTTAGCTATAATGTTGTACAAGTAATTATACATAAAAGGTGATTAATTTAGTATTGAATCCATGGAATTTGTTATAATCGGCATTGAGCCTCTTGTAAAGCACAAGCGATAACTTCCTTATGACTAACACTACAGTTGAAGAAATACATTAGATTACACCAAACGTGAAATAAATATGTCAATCAAATCCACGACGTAATATGATAGGTACAGTCCCAGTATGTGTCCACAGATTGAACCCATATATTCCCCAAGCATAGCACACAGATATTGTCCAAGTTGTCTGCCATGTAAAACGTTGTAAAACGTTCCTGAATAAAACTGCCGATGTTCGATTCATACCCTGCTCCAATAAGTCCAAATATAACATATAATGCTATTGAACACATTGCCACCGCACACCATTCCGCTAAAATGTTTACAAGATCCTCATGTTCGAAGTGATCTCGTCCGTTTCTTATAAGCCTCCATATAGGATATAGATATAACTGTGTTTTTATTAAAGCGCATAACAGTAATTTTGCAATTATCACTTCTATATCCATACAGAATAGGAGAATTAATATAATAATCTCCAACGGTCTGAATGACGTATTTTTTTTGCAATCGCTCGTAATGTATCACAGACTATTCTGACTTGCGCTGAATAAATTATTCCAGTTTTGCAATATGTTGCCAACGACTCACAATTGTTCTGTGTTAGATTATAATCAGTCTCACCAATAAAGGATCTAGCTCTAGCCACGACAAAAACGTCTTTGAAACAGCGAATGTAATTAATGCGATGAAGAATATCCCATCGATGAGGATGTAATCGTTCTTCCACAACCTTGAACGTGTTATCGGTCAGTTTCTTCCAGTGGATAATAACGACCAGATCGTTTCTGGGTCAACGGCCACCACAATTGCATGATTACAGTAAGAGACCACCGATGCCAAGCGACATGGTCACCCGCTTTTAATGTATTGAAATGCCGATTCAACTGACGGCCTACTTCTGTTTCAGGTTTATTTTCAATGCACTTGCCATTACACTTTCATTCAACGAGACATTTCTAACAACGTTTTCCTATCATGACACCTTCAGATGTCCGGTAATTTACCAGATGTACATGATGTTAATTATTGTTCTAGAAATATAATTCCCAATTGCAGTATTGTATAGGTACGTAATTTAATGTTAGCATTCAACACAAAACTGTATCAAGTAGAACATTAAGAAGTAGTAAAACGATATGGGGTTCATATATTAGGTTGATCATTAAGCCCCTTAATGATTGCTTTTGATAAGATTAAATGGCGGGTTTTCATTAGAAGTTTCCCAATTTACTATTGTTGCCTCGTATCATATTGAATTATGGGTTTTGACAGGTTTCCCAATTAACGTTATGTATTTGGAAATGATAATATTACTGTCTTACGTTACCTGCTGTTAATGGTATGGACTTGCTGTGAGTTAGTTCCATACAATGACGAGAATACCCTTGGGATCGATAATTACATTGCTCGGGTAAAAGTCAAGTTCACTTGGAATAAGAAGTGAACGAAACACGTTTTACAATTGTATAATGGTAGCCAAATTGTTCTCGTGGTTTTGGTCAGGATGAATTATTACGACAAATGTATTTGAAAGAAGTTTGTGTGAATTATGTCATCAATCGATCTGGCAAAATGTAGCAAATGACACCGACTCGATGTTACATTTTTAAAGCTGCTATGCCACCGTTGATGAGGCGAATATTAATTTATATAAACTTAAGTCTCAGGATAACAGGAATTAGATACACTACAAATGATTAAGCATCGTTTAAGAAATATGATAATATTCGTGGTTCTCTTCAAAATTGTTAAAATAAATCTCATACGTTTAAAACTGATCACGCCCCATTATACATGTAAGCAATCTAGGGTCATCTGGCCCCCTTTTATATTGATGAATAATATCTAATGAATTTTAAAATAACATGCCGCACATGTTCATATATATAAATCTGTCTGCGCACAATAAGCCCGTCGCCATCAAAGTTAGAATTCCGCGGTGTGGGGTCATGGTGGTTGATTAATTACGATCAGTAAAAGCTCTTAACAGCTATATATTTGCAATGTATTTATACGTTGTCAATCGGCGCTCTTCATTTTCTCGAAATATCGTTATGCGTTATAATATATGTAAATTTCAACACGATGTTAGGCCATTGCGTTGTTGAACACCGCTGTAATGTTATGTACCATTTATTTCTAAGGGTATGGTTAATATTTAAACAAATGAGATAATAACTAGTTAGTTAATTTTAAGTTTGCTTGTCTTTTTTATATGAAACATCATATTAGGTTGTGTATCTACTAAAAGTAATATAAATACGTTAAAACTAATATAATAAACTACATCAAAATGAGCACACATGTGAACATTCATAAACAATATATGCCATTTTTAGCCACTTGACTCATTTATCCCCAAGACATTTTAATTCTGTTTTACCACCAAACTAGTATCTCAATAATAATAGTGCGTCGATGCCGTCCACAATCAAATATGAAAGATAAATCCCCGTAATGTATCCAATGATAAAACCAGTGTGCCCTCCTATCACATTGAAAACAGTTTTCACGTAGAGTTGTGGTGTGATAATTTATGTCAGCTGCGGAATAATAACATTGCTAATGCATCCAATCATATAAACAGTTTGCTTTCCTAGCACAAAGCAAAAAGCTCTCCCGATGCTTTCAACAAGATCTGGTGTCATTATTAATGTCAGGTGCTGTAGAGTAACACTGATTATGTCCAATCCAAACTTTGATGCATAGAAACCGAACACAGCGTATAATGTAACTGAGAATATCATCACTGAAAACCATTCTACAGACCAGTTTGCAAAGTCTTCGTTTATGACAAGATGTTGTCGTCGCAATTTGATAAGCTGCCACAAACTAAACAAACATTCTCTTGTTGCTAGTATGGCAGTCACAAACGGTATCTAGTTACTTCGGAATCTGGTTACTTCGGCACCGTAAAAGTGCCACTTCGGCACTCGGGTTTGACCAGTTCGGCATTCACAGTTAGTCACTTCGGCACTGGTATATTATCACATATTTAATTTATGTTCAATCAGTTTGCAAAGTATACACAAAACGCGTTTGCCACTTAAAGTAGGAGTGATGTACGTTTCCTCAGTTGGTCAGATCAAAGTTTAAGAGCAATTGATTAAAAGGCTAGTTAATGGATCCATAAAAGAGTTTGGTATAGTCAAATGTTAGCACTTTAATAAATTGACTATTGAAATGGTGTATAAGGCTTAAAAAGCATTTAAGTAATAAAATTGTAATTATTTGAACGGATTATTTCTTTCACATTTCGTAATTGAAGCTTCTGCTAGATTTCCAATATTAAAAATCAAAGTACTGACAGTACTGGTGTGACGATGCTTTTGAGAGGATGGATATAAAAGCATCAAGTTAAGTTTATCTACATCACCACAATCACCACAATTGTCTATGTTGGTACAAAAAAAAAATCGGTACACAAATTTTTCGAAAAAAATTTGGGTATGAAAACAAATTTGGGTAATAAAAAATATTTGGGAACAAAAAAATTGGAACCGAAAAAAATTTGGGTACGAACAAAAAATTGGCTCCATGAGATGCACATGTATGCCAAATATCAAGTTGCTATGTTCATTATTAAAAAAGTTATGGCCATTAAAGTGTTCGGACGGACGGACAGACTGACACACTGACTGACTGACTGACTGACTGACAGTTCAACTGATATAGACCATCCTACCGGGGGCATAAAAAGCAATGGCGATATTTTTCTCGGCCACATAATTGTTAATAGTTTGATATCACAAAATGAAAGTGAAAGTAGAACTGTCAAAAATGACAACCTGTCAACGTGTTGTTTTTGCTGGCACGAGAGGGCGATTACACTCAATGTGTTCACATGTTGACCATAGGCTTTGTCAATGACCTTTATAGTATGGGTAGCTTTGATATTATTTATTGCTATCATGTAACTGCATGATTGTGTATATGTTTACAAAACACAAAGCATAAATAATGATATAAATATACTGTTTGAGCTTATAATAATCTGAGAACTATAGCCAGGTCAATTAAGGACTTAAAATACAATTTTGTGTCCTGATTTCATGAAGAAATGACCATGCATGTCCTAGATTTCAAATTCAAGGCCCTGGTGTGACACATTGGTAGCATTACCGTTAAACTGTTACCAGGCTTATGAAATTAGTTTTTTATTGAACTATCTAAGGAAATCTAAATCAGGCACTGATTTTTCTTGTTTTAATACAGTCATAGATCAGTTGTGGCCTCTAAGTAATGACCAATTTTTGCTTACTTGTCACATCCTTAAAACTTTCCACACGTCTATTATAGCAAATCTGGATTTAGGTGATCTTCAATGGTACATTTAAACTTTAGCTCTGTTACAAGAGTGCTGGTAAAGTCCAGTCACATATTTAAATCTAGGCCATGTCAAAATCAAAGTGTCAAAGACAAATGAAAGATGCGTTCATTAATTATTGTCCAGTTGTTTACTACTGCTGTAATTTTTTTATATAATATGACTGATGAACATCATGTGAGAAAAAACTCACATTAGCATTGTATATCAAGCTTAGCAGCCTTTTAGATAACAAAGTATGCTAGTTTTCAATGTCGCTTCTGGGGATCAAACCCGTAGGGCTTTTAGGAAGATTCTGTAATTTTCGATCCCTCGAGAGCAACCAAACCAAAAATTAAGTCAAATATCGCCGACTCGGTTTTTTGAGTCGGTTCATGAGGGATAATGGAGCTCGATTGGTCATTGTCGGCTCTGGTACTACTTACATGTACCCCGGGTACTCTTAAGTATACTTACATGTACCCCGGGTACTCTTAAGTATACTTACATGTATCCCGGGTACGGTAAATATACTAAAATGTACCCGAGAAATGTTACCCTAAATCAGTCGTTGTCGACTATTTTTTTGAAATAATTATATATACACATCAGGGCTTAAAACTAACCTTTTCGCCTTTAGCAGAATTCAATTCTCAACAGGAAAGTGCTGGAGTCATTGATCCCGAGGGACAAGACAAACAATTGATTGATGTTCGAAATAAATAATTTGATTAATGACAATTCTATTATTTGAGCCAGGTCACAGGAAAAGCGCAGTCAAATCAGTATCCAATTAAATTATTTGTTATTGTCAGAAAAACGCTTTTAAGCAAACAGCTTTCAAGGGACTGCAGGCTGATCTAGATCCATACTGGCCACAATCGCCTTAATGTCTCTTTTACTGTGACACAGTTCATTTAACTTTAAAATGATAAAAAGTAGTTACACTAAGAAAGAGTATACAAACCAGTAAAGAGTTTGAAATCAATGTTGAATTTCAGGACAGCTTGGTGATCTGCAAATCCCCGATGAAATGTTGATATCGGGTATCATAGTCATTCAATAAGTCGCAAAATGCTCGAATACAATTTATAATGCACAATGTGACTTATATTGATAACTAAAAATACCAGTATGCCAGTTTTGCCGTGTCAAGCTGTTACGATCCAGAAAGTCCTTCATTCACATCGAGTATATATCCTCGAATTCCAACAATTGTTGTCATACGCGGAGATTTAGTGAATAAATAATTCATATATCCTAAATGACAGCTTCTAAATAGCGAAACAAGCCAATTTATGCAGTAAGAAAGTTTTGAATCGAGACTCTCATGGGGGCGGCCATTGTTGAATGTTGAAACACGAACGACAACTATGCTAGGAGAATGTTATCATGACGAGCAACCTCCTACGCAGTGGCGAATGCAAAAGGGAAGTAACCTAAAAAAATCGAGTTATCTCAATTGGACTGGCTCTGTCTTTTACATAGGTCGCCATTGTGATTTTTTTTAGATGGTTATCAAACCTTGGACGATGATGAAAAAGCATCGTCAATAATATCCATGTATACGTAATTTGTGATATTTTTATGCATCGATCGAAAGTGCTTTTTTGATTTGAAATAAAAAATTTGAAAAGTACGTCGGTATGTATAATCATTAAATTTGCATATCTTATAATTTACATTGGCATTCTTAAAAAAATGTATAAGTATTTTAATACATCCTGTGTAAAATGTTAAGAGTGTTTTGCTGCATTGTCTGTCTTTTTTGAATATAAGAATATTGTATTTGGCCCCTTTGGGGATTAGGGTGTGAACCATTGTTGTATAATCAGAGACGTAGATAACGTTATCTACGTCTCCGGTATAATCAAGAGACTTTACTGTCTAATGTAAAATAACCTCAATAAATGAGTGAAAATCTCTGACCCGGCCCCACCCCAAACCCCCTAACTTTTGACCCAGGGGTCAGATCAAAATTCCAAATAGTGCAGGGTCGCACATATGCTCATAGCTACCATGTGTGTAAGTTTCAAGCTTCTAGTGCTAATAGTGTAGGAGGAGATAGTGGCCAGGACGGACGGACAGACGGACGGACAGACGGCGGAGATAACCACAAAAAGCGTGGAAATAACAATACATTCATTTAATTCATTATTTATTTAATTACTCATTTAAACGATTACTTTGAGGTTTGCAAAGGTTAATATTTAGATTAAAATATTATTTATTTCCATTTCCCATTAATTTTCAATTTTGAGATCAAATAAATCCATGAAGGCATTAAGATGACAATACAATGTATGTTGAAATTTATTAATTTACCGATAAATGCATTTAATTTATTATAAACCTATGTATCTTTTTAAAACAAACCAAGTGCCGAAGTGTCTAACTATTAGTGCCGAAACGTCAAACTTCAAGTGCCAAAATAACTACCGAGTGCTGAAGTGACTTAAGTCCGAAATGACCAGATGCCGAACTAACTAGCATTCGTCACAAACAGATCTAAAACGGTGTGATTGTCTTTATAGTCATGTATTACATGTTGCAGAAAAAGCAGCATCATCATGTTGCAAACAATACCATAATATATGTCTCGTAGAGTGTTATACACCATGATTACTTGCGTTAAATGGCTTCTTCCAGTTTTGCAATACGTCGCAAAAGTCTCGCAATTTTTTATCTATGAGATAATAATCTTCAACGCCAATAAAGGATATAGCTCTTGTCAGCACGCAGCATGCAGGATAACAGCTTGTGTATTTGATACGATGAAGAAAATCAAAGCGCACCAGTTTTACTCTTTCTGGAACGATCCGGTAATGTGAAGCGTTTAATTTCTTAAAATGGATAACATCAATCATGTTTTCCGCGTTAACGTCCACTACTCTCGCATGGTGCCAGATGATGTACCAACGATGCCAAGCGATATGGTCCCCCGCTTTCAATGTATGTAAGTGCGAGGCTCTAATTCTCTGACAAAAAACGAATTCTTCAGAATTCTATGGAACAAGTAAGCCAGCAGGATTCCACGCTGTTAGACATACTCTACAGCGTGATCCAGTTATATCACCACCAACTGTCGTGAAGATGATAACATCATGTCCATTTTCACATGGTAACATTCTACAGCTCAATTCAGAAGCACAAATCCCAATATGCATACAATGGTCATTTTGTCAAAACATTGTTCACCGATTACAAAATCTTGCAGAAGAAGCTTTTGGTCAACATTTAACTGTATATTTTATAAGTCGATATACACATGATTTGGAGGCTTTAAACTTCAACGAACATGTTTACGCTTGTTCTTTTCTCTTTCAGCTTTTGAAAAGCCTTTTGTCGTTTTATTGCAAACATACTTATATACAAATTTAAGATAAGTTACGTCTTTTTGAACAATAGTAACACAATGCTTATTCAATATGTACCAATAGAGTTTCTGTCTCGTTGAGTACACCAATTGTATTTTCCAACGATCTATTCATTAGTTCTTTTATACAACTTTTATTTTAAATAGTACACCTGAACGAACGCCTATCTACTCCGGTGTAGTGTGTAGACAGACCAACGATAATGTTTAGTAAACATGTTTGCCAAAATAAAAAAGGTACTTAAAACGCAAATGGGTTTTTCTACTTGGACGTTTGGAAACAAGACCGTGATGAATAATTTGATGAGTCCGTAAAACGTTCATTTTTGAAGTCACTCAAAGACTTTTAACTGTTATTTACAAATATTGACGTTTTTTAACGCATGTCTTTATCGCATTTCTGAATGAATCGTGGATGTTTTTGTAGCTATTCATTATCGTATGTTCAAGCGGTTTCACGTTGCTAATAAAATCATTTAAATGGAACATGCCGACATTTGGAATTCGTTGCTGGTTTAAATGTTAAGAAAATACGAATTATCCACGTGTAAATTGTCAGTCGACAAAGCGTCGGCTTCAGTATGGCTCAGACAATAAATTGAAAACACAATAAAATATAATATCATTTTCCTTAAGCTACCTTGATTTATTATTCGCTATTTATAACATAATTGGTTGGAAACAGTAAATTAAATATAATCAAAATGCTTCAAGGCTCTGACCTCGAGTACTATATACTAGAAGTTATGACTTCGGGTCTGCTTTATTTACCTATGGACCTCGACTATTAAATTGAATCGCATGATTCCGGGTCAGCTAAATAAGACCTCGAGACTTGACATCGAGTACATTGTGTACGTTGAAATGACTCCGGGTCTGCATTGTGACTTTGTACCTTAGGTATAAAACATATCATTAACTATTAGCAACCCGACCTGCCGAGGGATAGGAATCCTTCTTCAAAGATCTAAGAACGTTTGAAGAAGATAGCCAGCCTCAATGTGCTCCAGGTCCCTAATGTTATGTTAATAATATATTTTAATCTCCCTTTAAATGCTTATTGATTGATGTTTACTCGACGAAGTCGGCAGCAGAACTGACTGTTCAGCTTCTTCTTTTTTTTATCGAGTGCACCGGGATTGTCTCACATATGGCCATCGCCCCCAGAAAGACGTGTTAGTTGGTTACGGGGAAAGTGCAAGATACAGGAGACATCCCGTTCCAGAGGTGACCCTGGGTCTTTTAGTGCCCGGTGTATAGCACCTAGTACACTGCACCTCGGTTTAATGTCTCATGCGAAAGACGAGTTAGTAGGTTAGGTGCAGCGGGGGATCGAACCAGCGATCTCTGGATTGTGAAGCCAGTGTGTTACCACTAGACCACGGATCCGCTACAGACTGTTCAGAGTGAAAACGCGCGCTTTTATACTATCTACTCATGCGGCGTTACTCGGAAATTTCCATAGGCATACTTCAGAATTTTACGTAGAAGTGGTTTGACTTCGTTATGCAACAAAAAAATGAGGTTCCGATCTTTATTAACGCAATGAACATTTATTGTACAAATGGATATGAAAACAACACACAACGATACTTTGTAGGTGTATTTTTCAATAATATATAAAACCTCGACCATGCTTACCGGAAATCTTAGGACTCCATTATTATATCAAATAAAAGGAACAATATACACAAACAAAAAATAACATTAGAAAAAAACGATGTAAAGGTAAAAATCGCCACAAACATATCACAGAATGGTTTCACTTTGTTTTATTGATGCCTTTGCATGTATAATAGTAAGTTATTAAGTTGCTTTGAACGATCACAGAAACTTTGTCATCGGTAATTATAGGAGTCAAATTAGCCTCATTATTACAGGTATGCAATTTTGAAATTCTTATTGTTACCCGGTCAATAACGATATCATGTTCATTAGACATATAAACTGTCGGGTAATACAATATATTTTGTACTTATGTGTTTTAAAAACACATTGTCATATTTTTGTTTACCTAATAAAAGAAATTAACGCTCTAAAGTTATGAATATAAATTGTCGATAAAAAGTTTATGAAACGAGACGAATTGATAAATCCAACATTTTATTTACGTTGATTTTAACACTTCTTTTTCATATTCACCCTCTCGGATGAGTCATGAAACGTAGAGGCAAATGAAATGTCGATATAATGCTTCTTTATAACAACTAAAATGATCGCTCGCAGTTTATTATGCCCACTCATTCTAAAATATTGAAAACATAGCGCAATTTCATTTACGCTTTTAACATGTGCACTATACTCGTAAATGTGTTATTGGAGGCCATCTCACTAGGAAGTCGAAAGCGTGACAAGAGGGGCACGCATGTCTCCGGAGAGGTATCAAATAACCATTATTGTAAATATTGAACAACAAATGAATGTATGTGGTTTGATTGTGTGAATGCGTTGTGTCACAGTGTTAAATTGATTTGTGAGGTTTATTTTCTATGTTTTCAGGAAACATGAAAATCGACGTTGGTGTGTTGTAGTATTTCAATATTATCATACATTGTATTATATTATTTACACTATCCGGTATATTATTTAAACTTCTATCAAGGCAGTAATGATAGAAGATTGAAATGCCCGTCCGGCCGATGTTCGTTAAGTTAGCAGCTAGCACACCCGTTTGATATAAATATAAGACGTTGTTTAATGATCACAATTCACAATATCATAAATAATATAATACAATAATTGGTTTATCAGGTTGATGTTGGTTTTTAAGAGCCTGCTACAAACAAAAACCAAGATTATAACTTTTCCCTAATTAAAGTGATGAGAGCTCATTTTCCTTTTTATGAATATACAGCCGAGGTACGTCTTATATGATTATGAAAAAATTGCTTTTCTTAGAACAAT
Organism: Dreissena polymorpha; assembly: GCF_020536995.1. Classification (NCBI taxonomy): domain Eukaryota; kingdom Metazoa; phylum Mollusca; class Bivalvia; order Myida; family Dreissenidae; genus Dreissena; species Dreissena polymorpha. The sequence continues at coordinate 200,557 of NC_068361.1, read as the reverse complement.
GACAATATACATCCATAATCAATTTTGATAAGTTTTCATAAGAATGGTGGTTTATATTTACACCACAGTTTTTTAATATTGTTTTAACAAAAAGCAACACACACATGTTTAGCAAACAATTTACAAAAATAATAAAATATCATGTTTAGAATGCAAAATATCCCTCGATTGATTTATATTTCATAGTTTTATACTAACGGTTATAGTTGTATACAAAATTGACCATTGAGTGTACGAAGAGGAGCCTTTTCATAAGCTTGATAGAGGAAGATGTGTGTAATATTTTGACAAATAGTCATCCTGGTTGAACATTCATTGAACTTCTTTAAACTATAACATGAGAACAAAACTATGACGTAAATTATTAATGTCATCTTTATGCCCGATTGAGGATTAATTATATGACCTCGTCGACTTAAATATTCATTCCTAAGACTATACTTTGTATTTGAGTATCGGCGGTGTTTCCTCCAAATAATGAAATAACAAAAAAATATGTATGGAATCGATTGGATAAATTAACAGTAGTACTGATGGTTATCTTAAATGAACAACGTGCTATTTTAAGTTCATTTATATCGACTTAGTACAACTGGTTTTAGTCAGAAAAAAATAAACACGATAATTTCGCGTTATTTTTAAGTGTGACAGTCGAAATAGTAAACAAGCGTCTGTTATTGAAAAGATTCCAAAAATTTGACGTGAAGTATTGAGTCAAAACAGAAGACTGTGCAAGAAACCAATATACTATTGGGATCCCTTTGAATATTTATAATAAACCTCATTTAAATGTCAATAGGTCTTGCGCAACAAATCGATAATATGACTTGTTCATATTTTAAGTTAAATCGTGTTTCTTTGCATATTTGAGAAAAGATCGAATAGTGCAGATGTGTAAGTTCTAGGGTCTAAACCTACACTATAATTAAACACCGGATATAGTTAATATTTGAGAAAACTAAGAAAAACACAGGTAATTAAACGATGTTTATAATTGGAAATATACTTATCAACGGTCATAAACTTGGCACGGGATTTGTTATTCGTATATTCTTCAAATATAATGTATTATTAAAGCTGAAAACTTAAAAACAATGGTTTTGGAACATGTTCAGATAACTTCCAAAATATACTTGTTTTAATCTTTGTTACCGTGACACTCGTGTAAACGAGTTATAAGGATTGTTTTTTTAAAGTGATAGACGTAACTACTCGAATTACTACATACAAATATGTGTTTGTTGTTTTTCTGTGTCTGAACCTATTAACTTCCTGAGGTAAATATATTGTTATCATCAAAGCATTTGTCTGAATATCTTTATATTTTATTTTTTCAACTAAAGGTAGGCTTGGGATTTACCTGTTTGTGATCATTTAAACTTGCAACAACAAAAATGATCCTAAATTTAATCAAACTTCATAATATGAAATAACGCTATCTTGATAAAAAACCTACTGCATTTAGAAAACATGATTTGTTGATGTGTGCGTTAGAAAACGTTTATTATCCCTATATTATACGGCAGATACTTACACATATTTTTATTTGTAATTTGTTCGAAAAGATGTCTAAAAACGATTTTTTCAAAGTAAGTACTTTCAAGTATTTGGAGTTAAGTTTTAATGCCATAAAGTAAGAGTGCGCCTTTTTGTGTATGTATGAACACATGTGACTCTGGGTAGTTTTGGTCCAAAAGAACATGTCATCTTTAACGTAATGTTATTAGTACTGTATTGCGACGTATCGAATAAGCAATAGCTTAAAAAATTGGTCAGTTACCTTGTAATATAATGCTAGCAGCTGGTAACTTACGTTTCTCTCCTGATTATATTTCTAGTGTTTTTCATTCAGAATGTTAGATATATATATGTGAACTTAAACTGAAAACTTTTAAAATAATCGCTACCATTAGAAAAAAGTATAAACGCGTGTGCATTTCCCATTGTAATGATACTGAATACATCAATGCTTAAATGTTATTTTTCAGGAATTTGTACCATTGCTCGGCACAAAGAAAGTTGCGTCTATACGTCACCAATAAGATGCCCAAAACTTGTCGGGTGCCCCATGATGGACGAACAATGTCAGTTCCAGCACATAACTGGAAGAACTGAGAGTGTTTGAAATATAAACACAGTGAAAATACAGCCGTTTCAGCGGAAGTGAAACAAACAACGAATATAAGTAAGACGGTCAAAATTGTACATGGAAGCACGTATTGAGTTGAAGCCTTGGCTAACGTGCATTGATATAACGTGCAATTGGTTGGTAAACAATTACGCACCAGGTGAAGTAACCTTGATTTGTTCCTAAATCAAATACAACAGAAAAACAAACAATGGCAATTAGTTCATGTATTAAAACAGAATACTAAGATACGATTTGCCTAAAAATGAACAAAATATGACTGACTAGGAGTTTTTACAAATTGTGAGAGAGGTTCTAATGTGAAATCAGGTGCAATTGGTTGGTAAACATTTACAAACGAGTTGAAGTAACCCCAAATGCGTACCTTTATAAAATTCAACAGAGAAACAAGAGTGACATTTTGTTCTATTTTAGCCGAATGCTGAGAAGCAAACGTTAATATATGTGATGAAAACATGATCGATTAGAAGTTGTAAAAAAACAGCAGAGTTGTATTATGAAAATATGGTTTATCTGTTTGGTACCATATACATACTATGAAAGGAGTGTTAATGCTTAGTGGGCAAGCGTTGAAAATTCAAGTTTATTTTCTCACACTTATTTCATATTGAAATTATTTATTAACTGGATTAAACTTCATAATTTAAAAGACATTGAACAAAGTTGACCATTATTATGGAGAAGTATTTCATCAGCTGGGTAATGTTGATTGCATGCACAGACGAAATGTATAATTCATTTTGGTGGACGTGTGCTCTATCAATTGATATTTTATGTCGGGATCACAAACCTTTAACCGATTATTCTGACTTGATGAAAAGGGAGTTAAATGAACGTTTCCAAAATTATCCAACAAGTTTTCCGGAACCCCCATATAAAACTCGTATTTTGCAAAATAACCTTAACATTCTTGAAGCAGGCGACCATATAGCTTGGCACCGACCGTACTTTATTTGGCATCATGCAATCCTTGTAGAGGTTTTTGAAGAGGAAAAACAGGCACTGGTCATCCACTGGCATACTGAAAAAGCATCATCCAATAAAACTGTAATTAAACAAGTAAACGTAACACTTGAGCAACCCGACCCATTTTATCGCATAAATTACCCCGAGGAGGCTAAAATATTTGACCGTAATACAACATTAGACATTGCGATCTCATTTCTTGGATCAACGAACTACAATTTGATTTTTGAAAATTGCGAAACATTCGCAATTTATTGTAAAACTGGGATTTCGGAATCTTTTCAAGTAAGATGGTATTCCAAACGAACACCAATAATCGATGTAATGATTGCTTGGAAACGCTATTATTATTTCAAATTATTTTTAAAGACGTTTTTGCGAGATTGGTGGGAAAACCTTCCCCGCATTTTTGAGTTCGCACAAAATTCAGCGTTTGCGGTGGACTTATCGATTTGTGTTCTGGTAATCGAGCTATATACTGAATGTTACCTTTTGAGTATTTTGCATGTATCGATTATGTTTGATAGGCATTTAGATCCGTGGGAAAACAACCTTCGAAACAGTGCAGTGATTCTTGCGATATTAGAAGTTTGTGTTCTAGTATTCGATTTGAAAGATATACTTATTCTTGGTATATTGCATAAAGCATTATCCACTGTGATCAGAAGGATCTTTGAAACAATATTTTTGTTTTGTTTTGATGTTCTTTTTTATTACGCAGCTTTAGCCGTTTACAAGAAGATTATTTATATTGTTAAAAAATTAAAACGAGACTTGATCAAAAAGAAAGAGAGGATCGAAAGTATGCCACAAGAGCCTACGCTGATTATGGAGCCTGATATCAATGGTAACTATATAATTGAACCGTTAGAACGTTTGCGACAAGAGCATCTGCAGGTCATACAGCCGTTAGAACCCACAATCCATTCTACAAACATTGATAGACGTCGCCAAATAAATGAACAGTTAAATGTTATTTTATCACAAAACTTTTGCATTATTTCCTTGATAAGCCTTTGTTGTTTGCTCGCTGTTTTCATATTTGTAAGTGTCTTTTCTTACGCAGCGCTGTTTTTAAGCGGTTTTGTAAGTTACATGGTGGAATATATATTTTTAATTTAAATCGGGTTGCGAATACGTTTGCTCGATTCAGATTGATGTCATTACAAATATATAGCTACATCCAATTAATGTTATATGAAAAGCAATAGCAACGAGTTGCTGAAAGTTTTAAGAGGGAAAACGAAGAAAATATGTGTTTAACCATCAAATAGTGTTTTCCAAGTCAGATATATAGTGCAAATTTTATAAACGGAACGTTTGAAGTTCCTAAATCTTTACTGAAGTTGTTGGTAGGAAACATACTGATAAAATTAAACCTTTAAAGTTACATTGGTTGCTTGAAGGTTGACAATAAAATGATGTAATAATTATTCATTTGACAACAACAATAATACAAAATATATTAATAATAATATTAGTAGTAAGAAGAAAACGAATCTTTTACTAAAGTGTTCATTGATGCTTACACCTTTTTGCAGTTTTCGGTGTCTCGGAGATGTTATTTAGTTACAATTGCTCCATCGTTTTTTCCTGAAAAAGATGTAAACAATAAATAATGAACTATCATTCTTTTCACGAATGAAACAATTCATTTAAGTCAACACCACGTGGTAAATCCTTATGAGCGCATACAAAATAGTGTGTTTTGTTCTAAATAAAAGATTACGCGTACATAATAAATGTCGTTTGATATGGATCCCCCATTTTATGTCGCATATCGTTAACGTATGATACCTTCATACAAAGAGAAATGAACACACAATATATTTCGATGAGAACTACTTTTTAGCTATGCGTTTTTTCACCTTTAGACTAATCTTTTCAGCGTATCCAAGTCATCTTTTAATTAACATGTCTTCGCGAGGGTATTCCAAGTATAGGCATATTTTATAAGACGTTAAAATGTATATGTCAATGTTTGTTAAAATAACTTTGTAAAACTATTTCAACATAACTTTTTTATATTTATTGTTGTCATATATTGTATATGCATTTTATATAAATATATAAATATATTTTATGTGAAACCATAAATCTTTTTAGATATTGTAAACTGGAATTGTTTGTTTAAAAAGATGTTATATATTTTATTAAGAATCTATGCATCCCAGTTGGCACCCGAACGTTGCTGCAACGTTGTATTTAGGTTGCATTCAAACGTTGCAGTTTGGTTGTACCAATTGTGTATATGAAAGTTTTCCTGACGTTTTTTTTCCTGACGTTTTTTCCAAACGTTGCTACAATGTTGTATTTAGGTTACATTAAAACATAATATTTTTAAATTCTATTTTTTTTAAATAACATAAACATGTAAAAAATTAAAACTATTTACTGCCAACCGCTATGTCGAGTATTATCGGCAGTTATAGACATTTTCGAGTTTGTTGCCTAGAAAGAACCATTACTTGATGTCTATAGAGCAGTTCATGAAACGCTCCCAGAGCGCGAATCGAACCCACCAACTCCCGATCGCTAGGCGGACATCTCATCCAGTACAACACTGCGACCGTTGAAAGTTTCAGCCAATTTTGTTGACTATTTATTTTTGGTTGAAACTTTGAAACTAGATTCTACCATTTTAATGCATAACACAACTTAAACAATATATTTTATCCAGCGATGTTGAGTTAAAGTTCATCTTTAGCATCTTTAAGTTTAAGCAACTGATCTGTAAAAAAAATGAATTTCTAAAATTTACAATAAATCATATTGTAATTGATGCTATGCAGGAACTGTATTATTATTAAGTACGATTCCTACTCGGGGAGCGTTTCATCATTTCCTCTATAGACACCAAGTACTGATTCTTTCTAGGAAACGGACTCGACAGTGTAAATATCTGCCGATAATACTCGAAAGAGCGGTTGGCAGTAAATAGTTCTTTTTTTATAAATATTTTTATATTAAAAAAAAATAGAATCTTAAAACACTACGTTTGAATGCAACCTAAATACAACGTTGCAGCAACGTTTCGAAAAAACGTCGGGAAAACTTTCAAAAACACCATTGTGACAGCCAAACTGCAACGTTGAATGCAACCTAAATACATCGTTGCAATACTGCGTTTGAATGCATCCTAACTACAATGTTGCAGCAACGTTTGGAAAAAACGTCGGGAAAACTTTCTATTACATCATTGTGACAACCAAACTGCAACGTTTGAATGCAAACTTAATACAACTTTGCAACAACGTTTGGGTGCCCACTGGAAAGAGTGCACAATTACCGTACCTACGTACCTCGCGTGCAACGTTGCGGAAACGTTCGGAAGTGGTTACTAATGTAGCGATTAGAATGCAACGTTTCTGAAACGTCCGTTCAACGTTATGATGAAACGTCCTGGTAATGTTTTGCTTGCAACGTTATGGCAACGTTCGGTAATGGTTGCCGACGTTGCGACCTGAATATTACGTTTCAGCAACGTTTGTAAAACGTTTGATGCCAACTGGGATTATATTCAAACAAGCAAAACAATAAATGTTGTGAATGAATGTCCATTGAGCTGAAATCCTCGATTCATACCGGAACATTAATACAATACTTACATAGCGATTCAAATATGTTGTCCCGTTGTGCGCAGTACAGTTTAACCGATAATATAAATGTAATCTTCTTGTTAACACTAAATGAAACGATTCAATGAAGTCAACTCGTTGTTGGTAATCAATTAAAGCCGACTGTACACTATTGCGCGTTGATCTCAGTTATAGGTTACGCGTACATGATAAACACCGCTTGAACTGGCTCCCTACTTTTATCTCGAAAATCGTTAATGTATGATAACAACACATGGCGCAAAAAGAACAACCACACAGCTTGAATGGGACATCCTTTTCAGTTGTGGGTCTTTATCCTTTAGACTAATCGTGTCAGTGTATTTAATTCAACTTTAATTGACCTTTGTTCAAATGGGTTTTTGATGTTGAAAGTTTTGTTGAGTGAACGTTGTAAATATATTTGTACATAAGTATTGTTGTGTCAAAATGCATAAATATATACACAATAATTATCTTTTGTGTGCAACCAATGATCGTTTTAACCACTTTCGATTACTGTTGTACGATCTTGGCAACGCTAATAAAACCAATTTAACAAAAGTGAATCGTTTACATAAACGCGCAGCGAAAGTCATTCTACAAAAGCCAAATAGAATACTATCCAAAGAATTGTTTTTACAGCTTAATTGGTTCTCGTCCAATAATAGATGTAAATATCAAACGGCAATCTTGCTATATAAATGTGTTAGCAATCAGACTCCAGAATATTTAAATGATAATTATACATTTTTCACGAAATCACAAAAATAACTTTAGATCTGCCACCCATAACAATATTGATAATACCAAAGCGAATACAGGTTAAAAGTAACGAGCTTTTTCATACCATGGATATTTGGAACAGTATACCAATGGGAATAAGAATAGAATGCTTTTTCTCTGCTTTTAAAAGGCCATATAAAACATATTTATTGTTTAATCAATGATATGTCATTTTCTTTTCTAATCAATGATATTGCACGTGTGTCTGTCTAAAAGGAAAAGTATGTGTTATTTATAGGTGCAAAAAATATTGTTTTAATGTTTTACTTGTTATAGGCCATATATTTGTATGTCATTTTAAGAAGGCCACATTGTTAGAAGTGTAAGAAGATGTATAATGTGTCATGCCTTTATGTGTAACCTTCTGTTAATAAAGCGTTGTTTATTATTATTATTATTATTATTATTATTATTATTATTATTATTATTATTATTATTATTATTATTATTATTATTATTATTATACATAATATTTGATTGCTTAAAACATTCTTTCTGCTATGTTTTGCATTTGAAAACACTTCCATTTATGTTTAGTTGGTTTTATGTTGAATATCATCGAATTACTAAATGCATCTGGTTTCTCTTATTTACTGTTACTCGTACGTGTCGTTTGCCTTTTTGGTAATTTAATTTTTCATATATAGTTTTATTAAACAAAGTAATAGGAACAATATATACTTTGTATGTTCTACCACTTGTTAATATCGTGTTTGCAGTGTATAGCAGACATATACTTGAAACATGTGAAACATGTTTAGACAATTAATGCATCTTTAATATACAATTATTTTACTGAGTTGACGGAGCTCATGTTGTCGTTCGCCATTTGAGCCTATAGCGGACATTTTTAACATTTGCCTCAACTAAAATCTGATCTGCGAAAATGCTTTCATCTCGTAAAATTTTCGTACAAAATGTCCGCTATTATAGCCCAGACTTGTTTTTCTAGGGTTTTCCTTTTGTTTCAACTAAAACATTCGCAATCTTAACAGGAAGCTAAAACCCGTCTGGAATATGAGACCGAGCATGACCTTGCTGTTATCGAAGTGTACATGCAAACTAGGCCAAAAAGCATTGAGCTCGCATTAACATCGGACCATTCATGCGCCGACGCTGTATACTTTGAAAACACGGTTGATCTTGTCGTCTGCCTATTGTAAATAATTATCGGTGACGCGATAACATCATTTTTTAAAGATTGGTTTAACAAAAACACATTCAATTTTAATCCAAGTAAACACTATTGATTTGTTTTCAATCATCTGACTAGTAATCATTTGGTAATGCTTTCAGATTTCAATATAATAAGTTTCAATTTAAAATACCAATGTCGATAGCACAAATAGCTTTCTTGATTATGCGTAATGTAGCTTACATTTAAACAGTTCCGAAACGAGGCTGAAGTACAGCATGAAAACCAATCTCCACGCAGAGTTGTCGTTCCTTGCTCTCACATACAACTCTGCGAAAGGCTCAGCACGCCATTTTGTCTATAAAATAGCTAAAACCGAACAAACGCATTCAATGTATATTTGATTGGATATTTAAGATCGCATGCATACTATTATTAGAACACGAAAGAAGGCATATTCATGTATATTTTATGCTTTCAGCTGGTTTATAGAGAACTATCTATTTGAACAATAGTAACACAATGCTTATTCAATATATCGTAAAAATTGAGTTACAGTCTTGTTTACTATACACCAATGGTATTTTCCAACGATCTATTCATTTGTTCTTTTATACAACTTAATCAACAAACGGAACTTTTATTTTCAATAGTACGGCTAAACGAACGCCTATCTACTCCGGTGTAGTGTGTAGACAGACCAAAGATAATTTTTAGTAAACATGTTAGTACTTAATACGCAAATAACGAAGACGTTTGGAAACAAGACCGTGATGATTCATTTGATGACTACGTTAAACGGTCATTTTGGAACATTTTCAAAGACTTTTTACTGTTATTTACAATTCTAACACGGCACGTGCACAATTTCATATAAACAAAGAAGAAAATCGTCCATGCGTTATTCTGCAACAAATTATGGGCGGAGCTTATACACTGAAAGCACGCGCTGTAGCTAAACAAAACATGCCGATACATTTTCCACCAGCGTAATAATCCGGTATTTTATGAATGAAAGCGGATCTGATAGACAGAACAGCCGAAAGTTATTTTTATGAGCGGAACTTCACATAAAATAGTACACAAGAAAAATAAGATGCATTGTATAAATCTTTGGTAAAAACCGTGTTAGAATCGAAATAATTCGTGTACGTTATAGTTTGTTGTCGAATAACCCACGGCCGGAAGTTTAGATGCGTGGTTTCAAATCACTCGTACTTCGCACTCGTGATTTAATCCCTACGCATCAAAACTTCCGGCCGTCGGTTATTCGACAACAAACTATAACGTACACAAATTATTTCTTAAATAAAGACGTTTTTGAACGCCAATATTTATGTTTTTGTGTAGCTATTCCTTATCGTATGTTATCAAGTGGTTTAACGTTGCTTATAAAATCATTTAAATTGAACATGCCGACATTTGGAATGCGTTACTGGTTTAAATGTTAAGAAAATACGAATTATCCACGTGTAACGCGTCAGTCGACAAAGCGTCGGTCTTTACTATTGTGAAAACATAATACAATATATGTTTCGTAAGTTACCAGGCTTTATGATTCGCTATTAATTACATAATTGGTTTTAAACAGTAAATTAAATGTAATCGAAATGCTACAAAGCCTGGCCTCGAGTACTATATGCTTGAAGTTATGACTTTGGGTCTGCTCTATTTACCTATGAACCTCGACTATTATATTGAATCACACGATTCCCGGTCAGCTAAATAAGACCTCGAGACAAGACCTCATGTCACGTTGAAATGACCCCGGGTCTGCATTGTGACTCCGTACTTAAGGTATAATACATATCATTAACAATAAGCGACCCGAGCTGCTGAGGGGTAGGAATCCTTCTTCAAGGTTCTAAGAGCGTTTGAAGAGGATAGCCAGTATCTAACTGCCCAAAGTCCATAATTTTATGCTAATAATATATTTTAATTAACTTTAAATGCTTATTGATTGATGTTTGCTCGACAAAGTCGGTAGCAGGACAATCTGAACGCATCGGACAGTGGGCTACACCACACCGTCTCTCTGATGTACGTAGGCGGCCGGCATATTGGATTTGGAACTACTTTAGAAAACAAGATGGCGGCCTTCTCGTAAAGAGGAAAAATTAAAATGTGTCGTTTAGCTCGTCTTTTTCAAGATAACATTCTTTAAGTAATAATTTAATGTAGATCCGTGAATTCCCACAACGTACTTAAAAACTTGTTAAAATTTAAAGATGCCATTACTGACATACTGATAGGAGTACTTATAGTATTGACATCGAGTAAATTTAAAATTAAATCGACTGTTTTCGTTATATTTTGAATTTTTGTGAGATACGAGGATTGCTTACATAAACATGATAAAGTATGAAACACATCACTCATTGTATGAGTATGGATGGCCGAGTGGTCTAAACGGTAGACTTTTACTCCATGGGGTCAATGCGCTATGGTTCAAGCCCGTTTGAGGGTTACTTCTATATTTTTATTCAATTTTATTCTTGTCTTTTTTATTGCAGCTTTTTAGATCCAATGTTTGCATTTATCAATATAGCATAGAGTCTATAATGAAAAAAAAAATTTGGGGAGTTCTTATGTTATAGTTAGATTTTGTGACTTATCAATTTAAAGTATTTAATAACAAACTTCAATACATGTCTAATCTGTGAAAACGTCCCTTTGAAATTGCTAGTTTTCCTCTTACATGCCCTTGTATTTTAAGATAGAATACTTTCCTCTCCAGAGGAAAGAGGTATGGGTTTGAATCCCATCGGGGGCTTCAGAGGATGATCCATTTTGAGACAAATGTTAATATTTGCTTTAGTGTATCCCAAAATTAACCTAATATTAAATATATAACTGTGAAAGATAATTCAAAATAATGTTTGTTTCTATATACATTGTGATCCATGGACATGAACATTCAATTATGCAAGAAACATGTATGATTTAAGGGAAGAATTCGACAGCAAACTTAGAATGGACATTTATTTTAGATTGTTAAGTAACTAAAACTATAAATGTTGTAAAGCTTGTCAAGTTGTGTATGTCGTCCTTGCTTCTGGACAGCAGAACAGTTAAGGCATAAATGATTACTCTTTTTCTTTAGAATCAACATTGATGCATTATTACTTAAGCAAAGTTGAACTTTTAAAAAACTCTATGAATTGGGAACTGAATTTTTCATGTTTCTCTGCTTTTTATTTACCTGTCATGAACATAATGTTACTGGTGAACAAATGCCTTCTCTCTTTACACTTTACAAGGAGATGGTGTTTTTCATAAATATCCAGGTTAATTTGTATAAATACCGGGTAAGACCTCGTAACATATTTATATACATGTAAGCAATACATTTATGATGATGACATTATGTGTTTCGCTGTAAATTTACAGAGAAAATATACTACAGCCGCATGTCAACAGAGTTGTTAAAAGGGCATTTAGACAGTATTGTCCCTGACTTTTGCCCATTTTGACATATTCTTATAAACAAGAGGGCCACGATGGCCCTGTATCGCTCCACTGCTAAAAAAAGGCTAAAACAAATATTTCTCAGCATGTGCAAATACTTAAATATAGGCCCTATTCAAGCACATGAACAATTTTGTGACCCCCCTGGGCTGGTTAAAATTTAACCCCAGGGGCATAATTTGAGCAAACTTTGTAGAGGACTTCTATACCTCACTACTTACAAAATGTGGTAGCCCTTGGTCCTAGAGTTAAGGATAAGAATATGTTAACAGTTTTCACAAAATAAGCAAGATATAAGCGTATATAATGTTCAATTTTGTGACCCGCGGGTCAGGGTCAAATTTGACCCAAAGGTCATAATTTGAACAACCTTGGTAGAGGACTATAAGATGTTACTGCATACCAAATTTGGAAGCTGTAGTACGAATGGTTTCATCGTAAGATTTTTAAAGATTTCACAAAATAGGCGCTTCATAAGCGTTTATTCAATTTTGTGACCCCAGGGGCAGGGTCAAAGTTCACCCCAGAGGCATTATTTGAATAAATTTGGTAGAGGTTTATTAGATGCCACTACATACCAAATTTGGTAGCCCAAGGCCCAATGGTTATGAACAAAAAGATTTTAAAAGTTTTCACAAAATAGGCCCCATATAAGCGTATGTTCAGTTTTGTGACCCCCGGGCAGGGTCAAATTTGACCCAAGGGATAAAATTTGAACAAATTTGGTAGAGGACTAAACACTGTATTATGTGAATTGGGAATAAGACATCAAACTGGGAATGGACATCATTTAGGTGATTTTCTCAAACAAGACTTTTCATTTCATGATCTACATATATTTTTGTAATATATTATCTATAATTTAAGCTTAATAAGAAATTTTCCATGACTTTTTCATTGACAGTGATTGAATTTTTATCATTTAAATTGTATTTTTAAAATGTGTCCATGCGCTGCATTGACACAGTTTCATTTCATGAGGATTTTTTTTAAAATTAATATAAAATCCAGTTTTGAAGAAAAATCAATTTAAATGATGCTATTATATATGCAAGTATATGTTTTAATCATAATTTGTAAAACTAAATAAATACAACAGATAAAACTGCATATTATGCACTTTTGATAAAACACAATTTATTCCCAAATTGATGTCTTATTCCCAATTCACATAATACAGTATTACTATTAGATTTCACTACATACCAAATTTGATAGCCCTAGGCCGGATGGTTATGGAAAAGAATATATTTGAAGTTTTTACAAATAGGCCTTATATAAGCATATGTTCAATTTTGTTACCCCCCGGAGCAGGGTCAAATTTGACCCCAGGGATAAAATTTGAACACATTTGGTAGAGAACTATAAGATGTCACTACTTACAAAATTTGGTAGCCCTAGGCCGAATGTTTATGGACAAGAAGTTTTTAAAGTTTTCACAAAAAAAACTCCATATAAGCGTATTTTCAATTTTGTGACCCCCAGGGCTGGGTCAAATTTGACCCCAGGGGCATAATTTGAACAAACTTGGTAGAGGACTATAAGATGTCACTACATACCAAATTTGGTAGCCCTAGACCCAATGGTTATGGACAAGAAGGTTTTAAAGTTTTCACAAAAAATTAGCCCTTTATAAGCATATATTTAATTTTGTGACTCCCGGGGCAGTTTCAAATTTGACCCCAGGGTCATAATTTGCACAAACTAAGAAGAGAACTATTACATGTTACTACATACCAAAATTTGGTAGCCCTATGCCATACAGTTATGGACAAGAAGTTGTTTAAGTTTTCACAAAATAGGCCTTATATAAGCATATGTTCAATGTTGTGATCCTCGGCGCAGGGTCAAACTTGACTCAAGCGGCATAATTTGAACAAACTTGGTAGAGGACTATAAGATGTCATTACATACCAAATTTGGTAGCCCTAGGTCCAATGGCTATGGACAAGAATATATTTGAAGTTTTCACAAAATAAGCACTTTATAAGCATATATTCAATTTTGTGACCCCCGGGGCAGTTTCAAATCTGAACAAACTTGGTAGAGGACTATAAGATGTCATTATGCCAAATTTGGTAGCCCTAGGTCCAATGGCTATGGACAAGAATATATTTGAAGTTTTCACAAAATAAGCACTTTATAAGCATATATACAATTTTGTGACCCCCTGGGCAGTTTCAAATCTGAACAAACTTGGTAGAAGACTATAAGATGTCATTACATACCAAATTTGGTAGCCCTAGGTCCAATGGCTATGGACAAGAATATATTTGAAGTTTTCACAAAATAAGCACTTTATAAGCATATATTCAATTTTGTGACCCCCGGGGCAGTTTCAAATTTGACCCCATGGGCATTATTTTAACAAATTAAGAAGAGAACTATTACATGTCACTTCATACTAAATTTGGTAGCCATATGCCATACAGTTATGGCCAAGAAGTTTTTAAAGTTTTCACAAAATATGCCTTATATAAGCATATGTTCAATTTTGTGACCCTCGGGGCAGGGTCAAACTTGACCCCAGGGGCATAATTTGAACAAACTTGGTAGAGGACTATAAGATGTCATTACATACCAAATTTGATAGACCTAGGCCCAATGGCTATGGACGAGAAGATTTTGAAAGTTTTCACAAAATAGGCGTTAAATAAGCAATTTTCAATTTTGTGACCCCCGGGGCAGGGTCAAATTTGACCCAGGGGCATAATTTGAACAAATTTGGCCAGTGGAGCTAAAAACTGATTCTTTGTTTAGCGTGCAAAGGGTATGGAGGAACATTTGTTGGTGCCTTTTAAAAAAGTTGTTTCATTGTGTGGAAAATTGAGTTAAAAAATGTATACACAATGCCTAATATGTGGCAAATTCCAACAATGTCTGTGGTTTTTCATGTAAAAACAAGAGATGTGTTTGTCAGAAACATAATGCCCCCTATTGCACCGCTTTGAAGCCCTATATTTCACCTTTAAGGATGACCTTGACCTTTCAGTACTCAAAATGTGCAGCTCCATGAGATACACATGTATGCCAAATATCAAGTTGCTATCTTCAATATTGCAAAGGTTATAGGAAATGTTTAAGTTTTCGGACAGACAGTTAGCACATATAAGTTGGTTTTACAAATTCACTGAGTGTAAACATTGGGCACTTATATAGCTCAAAGTGACAGGGAAACAAATTCTTGTGTTCTGATTTACACTTGCAAAATTCAAAGTAAAGAATGGTAATTGTTCTCTTATTGCCAACAACTGCATAAATCTTAACATTGTAAATTGGTTGTTTTGTCTTTATTACTACTTTTGTACATTCTTTTGTATTGCCCTCTTTATATTAACTTTCAACATGTATATTATATCCAGTTATTGTAGATATCAGATGTTTTGTGATGTAAATGTGTAGGGTTCTTGTTACTTTTCACACCCATTTCCATTTCATAATGCCTTAACACTGATATAGGATATTAGTGATTTTTGATTGTTGTATTTATGTAAACTTATTCTTTATGCTGATGAAAGTGTCATCCTTTATTTTCACAAAGATCCTAGTATCATCAGTAGTGTTTTTTGTATAGAACTTGACAATTGTATTAAATGGTTAGTGGATAACAAACTGCCTTGGAAAAACTGGATGTTTAGTGTTTGGTTCCAAAAGGAAATTATCTAAACTTCATTATTTTAATGTAAAATGTAATGATCACACTATTGTTTCTCAATCATCTGTTGAAAACCTTGGTTCAATATTCGAAGCTGATCTTTCTGCTACATCAATTGTTAATAATATTATTAAAAAGGTGAACTCAAGAATAAGATTCTTCAGGGGCGTAGCTAGCATTTTTTTGAGGCCTGAATATGTTATATATATATATATAACCGGAATATATATTACTGTTGTTCAAATAAGTCATCAATAAAGTATTTGTACGTACATTTAAATGTGATGACAAGATAGTAGTAAACATTGTGTAACTAATGCTCTTTATTTAATAATATATGCTAATTACTATTTGATCTCAAGACTATAGTCTCAAGTTTAAATTAACGATATTTTTATGCGTATAAATGCCACCATTTTTGTACATTTTCCACCCATCTATAGGGCCCCATTGGAAATAAGTTGCAAACCTTTCATGGGACATCCTGTGGTATATATATTATGTCTTGATTTCAACATCTTGTAACTACTTGTTATTTCAGATTTCTTCCAAATACTTGTTTACAATTTATCCAATTTACTTGTAACTGAATGTAAATGATTAACTTTGACTGTGATATTCAAAATGTGATATATCAATGCATTGTGATCCAAAACCTGTGATAATTGTTTTCCAATTGCTAAATGTTCTAAATTGACTGTATTGTATGATCAATACTTGTATGACATATATATACATATGCATGAATAAATCAATATTTAGAAAAGTGTGACTGACACTGTTTCCAGACATATTACAGTTAAATTACTTCATGTCAGTAATGGCAGTCAGGGATGGAAAATATCTTTTTACAATTGTTGCCTGCACTGTCAACCATATTTAGTGCTTTTGTTTCTCATCTAAAGAGTAAAGACCCAAAACCATGGGCATGCCTGTGATATGTATCTTAAAGTTTCTTAAAAGATAAATAATATAAATTTTAACAACACCACTGCTCAGTTTTAACATTTCCAGTACAGTATGTCTTTTTATGAGAGGCCATTCTGAATTGAGTTCATTTCCAAGGGCAAAGTTATGCCTTAATATATTAATATTACCAAACTGAACATTGTTACACTGTCCCTAATTTTAATGGCACTTGATTGTTTAAGGCTTTGAAAAGATAGTTGCCTGGTCGGGATAACAACATCTGGATAAATGCCTAGGATAAAATATAAACAATATCTGCCAGAAGTACTGTATGGTTGCCATCATCAAATGTACAGAAAGAATCGTTTTTGAAATTCAATCAAGCCCCACTCATTCCATTCCATGAAACCTTTCAGGTGTCTCAATACTGATAATAGCCCCACTGAGGGCCTTATGGCTATGGTCCATATACAGTTTGTGACTGCCTGGCTGGTCACTATAATGCCATTGGGACCAACGTGGAGTTTACTATTTCTTATATTACACCAAAGAGTTTTCTCTGTACCATTGTACAGTGTTGTACGATTGTTTATGGTATAGAACATAAACATATTGATTAAATCTCAAAGATTGTTGCCGGCAGCCGAACATCAGCAATTTTGCAATGAATATAATTTAAGAAATACTGATTCTTTTAAGTTTGAATAATGTTGTTGTTTTCACTTCAATAAACAACTAATTGGCTTTTTTAACATTTTATTAAAATTTGAAAATTTTGCATGCAATAATATCTAATTTTAAACATTAACATTAATGAATATTCTATTATATTACTCCTTAAAGATATTGGTCCTTATATATCTGTATTACCGGTTGATTTAGTGCAAATTTATTGGTGTGTAACCCGAACTATATTTTCGGTGTAATATCTTCCGCCTAGAGGCGTTAGACATATCCTTCCACCAAATACACCCGAGAGACGATCGCCGATATGGCGGAATTGTCCGAGGTGTCCCGATTGGGTAGCAGGACTGACTATTCAGAGTGAAAACGCGCGCTTTTATACTATCTACTCATGCGGTGTTACTCGTACATTTCCATAGTCATACTTAAGACTTTTACGTAATAGTGGTTTGACTTCATTATGCAACAAAATAATGAGGTTCCGATCTTTATTTGCGCAATGGACATTTTTGTACAAAAAGATATGAAAACAACACACAACGATACATTTTTAGGTGTATTTTTAGCTCACCTGAGCACAACAGGCTCATGGTGAGCTTTTGTGATCGCCTTTTGTCCGTCGTCCGTCGTCCGTGGTGCGTTGTGCGTTGTGCGGTGTCAACATTTGCGTTGTTAACTCTCTAGATACCACATTTATTGTCAAATCTTCATGAAATTTGATCAAAGTATTGGTTTCAATGATATCTTGGATGTGTTCGAAAATGGTTACGTTTGCTTGAAAAACATGGCTGCCAAGGGGCGGGGCATTTTTCCTTATATGGCTATTTATGGATAAAGTAAAATCTTGTTAACACTCTAGAGGCCACATTTATTGTCTGATCTTCATAAAACTTGGTCAGAAGATTCATCCTAATAATATCTTGGACGAGTTCGAAAATGATGCCGGTTGGTTGAAAAACATGGCCGCCAGGGGACGGGGCATTTTGTCTTATAAGGCTATAGCAAAACCTTGTTAACACTCTAGAGGCCACATTTATTTTCCGATCTACATGAAACTTGCTCAGTAGATTTTTCTTACTGATATCTTGGATAACTTAAAAAATGGTAACCTTTGCTTGAAAAACATGGCTGCCAAGGGGCGGGGCATTTTTGCTTATATGGCTTTATATGGCTATAGTAAAATCTTGTTTACACTCTAGAGGCCACATTTATTGTTCAATGTTCATGAAACTTGGTCAGAAGATTCATCCCAATAATATCTTGGACTATTTTAAAAATAATGCCGGTTGGTTGAAAAACATGGCCGCCAGGGGGCGGAGAAATTTTCCTTATATGGCTATAGTGAAACCTTGTTAACACTCTAGAGGCCACATTTATTGTCCATTCTTGATGAAATATGGTCAGACAATTTGTGTTAATGATATCTTGGATGAGTTCGAAAATGGTCACGTTTGCTTGAAAAACATGGCCGCCAAGGGGCGGGGCATTTTTCCTTATATGGCTACATAAGGCTATAGTAAAATCTTGTTAACACTCTAGAAGTCACATTTATTTTCCGATCATCACGAAACTTGAACAGAAGATTTGTCCCAATGCTATCTTGGATGAGTTCGAAAATGGTTTTGGTTGCTTCAAAAACATGGCCACCAGGGGCGGGGCATTTTTCCTTATATGGAAATGGCTATAGTAAAACCTTGTTAACACCCTAGAGGCCACATTTATTGTCCAATTTTCATGAAATTTGGTCAGAAGATTGGTCTCAATGATATCTTGGATGACTTTGAAAATAATTATGTTTGCTTAAAAAATGGCTTCCGAGGTGCAGGGCATTTTTCCTAATATGGCTATAGTTAAATCTTGTTAACTCTCTAGAGGCCACATTTACTGTCCGATCTTCATGAAACTTGGTCAGAAGATTCATCGCTTTAATATCTTGGACGAGATCAAAAATGATGCCAGTTAGCTGAAAAACACGGCTGCCAGGGGGCGGGGCATTTTTCCTTATATGGCTATAGTAAAACCTTGTTAACACTCTAGAGGCCACATTTATTTTCCGATCTTCGTGAAACTTGGTCAGAAGATCTGTCCCAATAACATCTTGTTATCTCAGGTGAGCGACTTTAGGCCTTTCAGGCCCTCTTGTTCAATAATGAATACAACCTCGGCCATGCTTACCGGAAATCTTAGGACTCCATTATTATATAAAATAAAAGGAACAATATACCCAAACAAAAATTAAGATTAGAAAAAAACGATGTTAAGGTAAAAATCGCCAAAAACAAATCCCAGTATGTTTTAACTTTGTTTTATTGATGCCTTTGCATGTATACTGGTAAGTTATGTAGTTACTTTAAACGATCACATAAAAATAGTCATCGGTAATTATAGGAGTCAAATTAGCCTCATTATTACATGTATGCAATTTTTATATTCTTATTGTTACCCGGTCAATAACGATATCATGTTCATTAGACATATAATGCTTTTTTTAAAATATAAAAACTAAAATGATCGCTCGCAGTTTACTATGTCCACTATTTTAAATATTGAAATCATAGCGCAATTTCATTTACGCTTATACACATTTGCACTATAGAGCTACTCGTAAATGTGATTGATAAATCATTAACTTGAATGTCACAGTAACGAAGACTAAAATAAGTATATTTTGGAACGTATTTGTACATGTTCCAATACCAAATTGATAAAAGATAATTGATAAAGATAAATTGTGTGTTCTTTTACAAACATTGATTGTTTTTCTAAGTGATATACCACTCGAATTATTACATACACTTATGTGTCTGTTGGTTTTCTTTGGCTAAACTTATTATATTAACTCCTTGAGGTAAATATATTGTTATAGCATATGTCTGACTATCTTTATATGTTATATTTTCAACCATAGGTAGGCATGAGATTTACCTGTTTGTGATCATTTAAACTTGCAACAACACAAATCATCCTAAATTAAATCCTATATCGTAATAAAAAGTAACGCTTACTTGATGTAAACCTACTGCGTTTAGGAGATATGATTTATTTTTTGGAAAATGTTTGTAAAAGAACACACAATTTTTGCAAAATAAGTACTTTCAAATATTTGGAGTTAAGTTTTAACGTTTAAGGTGATTTAGTTATTCATTCCTGATTCTTATTGATGCCATAAAGTTAGAGTACCGGGTACGCCTTTTTGTGTATGTATGAAAACATGTGTCTCAGGGTATTTTGGGTTAAATAGAACATGACATCTTTAATATAATGTTATAAGTACTGTATTGCAATGTATCATATAAGCAATAACTTGGGTACTTGGTCAACTACCTTGTAATACAGCTAGCAGCTGGTAACTTACATTTCTCTCCTGATTATATTTGTAGCGTTTTTTATTGAGTATGTTAGATATAAATAAGAAATAAAACTGATTTTTATTTAATAATGGCTACCATTAGAAAAAAGTATAAACGCGCGTGTATTTCCGTTGTAATGATACTGAATACAACACTGCGTAAATGTTATTTTTCAGGTATTTGTACCATTGCCCGGCACAAAGAAACTTGCGTCTATACGTCATCAATAAGATGCACAAAACTTGTCGGGTACCCCATGATGGACAAACAATGTCAGTTCCAGCACATAACTGGAAGAACTGAGAGTGTTTGAAATATAAACACATTGAAAATACAGCCGTTTCAGCGGAAGTGAAACAAACAACGAAGATAAGTAAGACGGTAAATATTGCACATGAAAGCAAGTATTGAGTTTACGCCTTGGCTAACGTGCATTGATATCAATTTGTTGGTAAACAACTGCGAAAGGGTGAAGTAACCCTGATGAGTTTCTTAATCAAATTCGACAGAAAAACAAAAAGTGCCAGTTTGTGAAGGCATGTATTGCGGTTCACTTGTTTTGGTACTTTATACAAATTGACAATATAGTGAATGCTTGTTTATTGAAAATTTAAGTTTTGTTTCTCACACTTTTTTCATCTGTGTTGGAATAATTTATTACCTGTATAAAACTTCGTTATTTAAAAGATATTGACAAAAATGTTGACTTTTATTATGGAAACGGTTTTTAAGAGCATCTGCTGTGTCATTTGCTATGTTTATAACATGGCTATGAGATTCATCGCGTACACTGACATATTGTCTCATCCATTTTGGTGGCTGTGTATTTTATCAATTCCAGTTATAGATCAGGAATACAAACCTGATGCCGAATTCTTTGAAGGGATGAACATGGAGTTAAATGAACGTTTCCTAAATTATCCAACAGGTTTTCCGGAACCATCATATAAAACTCGTATTTTGCTAAATAACCTTCACATTCTTGAAGCCGGCGACCATATAGCTTGGCACCGATCGTACTTTATTTGGCATCATGCGATCTTACAAAGGTTATTTGTAGAAGACAATAAAGCTTTAGTCATCCACTATCACAGTGAAATACAGTCATCAAATAAAATGTCATCAAATAAAATTGTTATTAAACAGGTAAACGTAACACTTAAGCAACGGGACCCATTTTATCGCATAAATTATCCCGAGGAGGCTAAAATATTTGACCGTAATAAAACATTGGGCATCGCGGTCTCATTGCTTGGAACTAGGAACTACTCTGTGTTTTTAGAAAATTGCGAGACATTCGCAACTTATTGCAAAACTGGTATTTCTGGATCGTTTCAAGTAAGATGGTATGCAGAAAGAAAAGGGGAAATTAAGCTAATGATCTCTTGGAAAGGTTTTTTGTATGTTACTTTGATTTTGACGGCAATTTTTTGGGACGTGTGTCCATACAAACTCATCATCACGGAGTTAGTAAACAGTTTATGGGGGTTACATAACAATACATTTCTGTTAAGCACGTTATTTGCTGTATCTAAAGGACCTTTGAAACAATATTTGGGTATCGTTTGTTATGTTTTTGAGAGTGTTCTTATTTTAGGGGTTCTTTGCTTACGCAACATAAAGTTTGTAAACAGTGCAGTGTTTCTGGCGACACTAGAAGTTTGCCTGCTTGCATTCGATTTAAAAGATATACTTATTCTTGGAAAATTGCAGACATCGTTATCCACTGTGATCAGAAGGATCTTTGAAACAATATTTCTGTTTTGTTTTGATGTTGTTCTTTATTACGCAGCGTTATACTTTCGTAAAAAGATTATTCCAATTATTGAAACGTTCAATCGGCAAATGTTCGAAAAAGAACAGCAACTCCTAAACATCCCAAAAGCCAAAAAGATTCGGTATCTGCATAACCCAAAAAAGATTCGGGATCTTCTCCATACCAATTTAACGTCACTATCCTATTTCGTATCCGCTATTGCATACATCTTGATGACCTACATATGCTTTTTTAGTAGTACGTGCGTTGTTTTTATATATCTAACTGCCTTTGCACATGTCGCACTGTTTTTAAGCGGATTAGTAAGTTACATGGTTGAGTATATATTTCAAATATAAATCGGATGGCACAATTAAAGAATCAGTGTCCGCGTTCACGTTAATTTAATGATATAAAAATGCTTAGTCAACTAATTGTAAGATGGAAAGCAATAGCAACAAGTTGCCGAAGGTATTAAAAGGAAATGCGAAGAACATATGTGTTTAAATGCTTATCACATAATAGTGACTTTTTAATAAGTCTGCTGTTGTACAAATATTATAAACGGAACGTATGATTATCAAATCCTATTAAACCTTTCAAAATCCTACAGAGTATAACAGTTTAGGTTAGAAAAATTACATAAGCATGTCATTAACAAAATACAAGCTCTGTATACAGATTTTCTATGGATTTTAAAGTTTTGTCATTAAAAACAAATTATGTTCGCTATTTAAGATATAAGCGGTGTTAACTTATACAATCAAATCACTTGATTATTACCCTATGTTTTGTTTGACTTAATTCGGTACAAAAAAGGATGATACTATTTTACATTTTCTTCAATTGTTTTTTTTGTTATGGTACCGGTATGTCAACTTAATTGCATGTTTATATTGATTATAGATGTGCATATATAGTTATCTTGTGTGCCATATAAGTGTGTTGTGTTTCAATGACAAATAAATATCATAATTAATTCTGTTGTTTGTATACGTTAAATTTTTGAAAAAAAAGTCTATTGATGAACATTTTTGTAAACAATAACTAATGAATCAGTAGACGTCATTATAGATATTCATGTGACGATAAAGCTCCTCCCTAATAAGTTAATTTCCTTCTTTGACGACAGCAAAAAAAAATGTACTCAAGTATACGAGACAATAACACGTCAAGGGAAATACAAGTATCAATACTTGATTATTAATACGCTATTATGCATTGAAGTTACCGTCGTAAAAATCAATTTAAGCATATTTGCCACACAATAAAAACAGCATTAGATGATACTTATATTTCTCATCAATCTGGTATAAATTTTCTGAATTAAGTTGACATTGAAGTCTTTTCCTTTTTTTGTTGCACTAAAAGAGAAAAACATCCTCAAGTTGTGGTAAGATACTTTGAATAAGATTGAAACAAAGGAAAAATGAATCTTTTGTAAGCAATAAATGACGTTTGTTGACTTGCGACGTTTAAGTGGGCCTTTTCACGTTTTGGTAAATTGACAACATTATAAAAAGTTGCTTCAGATTCGCAAATTTTCGTTTTAGTTATAATATTTGTGAGGAAATATTAATACTGAACATTAATTATGCTCTACAATATCCCTTATATGCATCTTTTGACAATTTGAATAATACATCCACTGATAGCATGAGCAAGGATGGCCGAGTGGTCTAAGAGGAAGACTTTTACTCCATGACTCTAGGTGTCAGTTGTTCGAATCCGGTTGAGGGTTACTTTTCTTTTAAATTGTGTTCTTGTGTTTTTTGTTTACTAAATATGTTTATGTCCAATGTTTAAATTTATCAATATAAGCATTTAATGACAAACTTCAATACATGCCAAAATCTGTGAAAAGGCTCTTTTAACTGTACACTTATTTTTTGTAATGTTGAAAACATTAATAAACAATTTATTCACGAGTTTATGCCCGATTGAAAATCCGATTGATGTTCTTATTTTACAGATACAATTATGTTACGATTATACACTAAAACACTCATATTTTGTTTTTATTAAATGCGTTTAGTTCTTCTCTTATAAGTTTATTAAATTGACGTGTCATACCCGTACCGGTATTTCTTTGATGTGTTGTACTTGTGGCGAGAAAACAAATGCAGCTTCAGGCTAACTTATATGAACATTTTCCGCTGAACACGTAATTAGTTCAGGCTACTATCGGTCTTCTTAAAAGCTTAACAACTATTACCGTCTTTGTTAGATACATCATGCGTATCTTTGTGGCTTTGTGTGTCTTAGCAGTATTGCGTAGGTCCGTAAAAGGTCAAGATCACACAAAATAAAAGACATAAATGTTGTTGTAAACAAGGTGAAGACACAGGATTATGCTCCTTACAACGCAAAACCTGAAGATTTACGGTGAAAGAGTAATTTAAAAAGGATAACACATAGGTATACGATGTTGTATACTTTTCTTTTTTTCTGAATGCCAACGTAATTAACTTGGCCCACAATAATAGCTCATTATTAATGCTTAGAACGAAAACAAGATTACCAGCTGCAATGCCATGTTAAATGGTAGTCACCTATGACGGCTGAGTAAATTACAAAGCAATAGTAATTAACGCATACTGAACATTAACTATATGTCAAAAGATAACAGCACAATATTGACTCCATTGTGTATTAATGTTAAATACATGTTATTAAAGCATAGTTAATATTAATGTTGACTGTTGATGAACAACGCTTTTGTTGTTCGACTGATGGACTGGTTTACCCCCAATGGAATACATACGGGATTTTGTG
Source organism: Dreissena polymorpha (assembly GCF_020536995.1). Lineage (NCBI taxonomy): Eukaryota > Metazoa > Mollusca > Bivalvia > Myida > Dreissenidae > Dreissena > Dreissena polymorpha. Next base: position 175,328 of record NC_068361.1, on the reverse strand, counting down.
CATTTAAACCTAATACACACACATTTTAAACGCAGTCATATGGGGCACTATCCAAACCAAGGATATGCTTAGAAAATGTTGATTTTTAGTGCTAAACATTCTGACACATGATACTGACAGCTTCATTTAATCGCAGAATTTCGTTTTTGAAACATTTCATAACGTGAAATTGAGGAGAGGTTCTTGCCCGTGTTAATGAATGTAAAAATACATTTTTAGATAAAATAAACATTTAAGCCTTAATATCCATCTATTGCCTATGATAGAAAACTATATTCGTTTTTTTGTATTAACAAAACTGGCAATGATAAATTCAACAAAAATAATTCCTTTGAATTATTCGACAAACGTATGTAAGAAAATAATTATATTATACCTTATCCCGATATATTCCGTTCCTTTTATCAATAAAAAATTTCCATTTAACGTTGATTGCGTTTCCTCTAGATTGCTTATTGGCGGCATTCAGCACCCTATACGATATTAAAACTTGTTATTAAAACTTGTAATTATTTAAAACATACTTATCGACGGTCATAAAATGTTCAAGGGATTTGTAATTCGCATTTTCGTATCCGATGGATAAGTATTGCTTGCCACGATAATGTATTTTACCAATCGAATCGATTCATAAACATATCTGTGTGTTAAGAGTATGAAGTTATTGTTTTCCAAGCGATAATTACTTAAGGTTAATCAGGAATTTTAGACTTAACTTAATGTCAAACCATCGAACACTTGAGCTCTCATAGTCCGCATTGAAATGGATTTTCCAGTACAATTCGTACACAATAACGCGCCTTTGTCATTTTTTGCGATAAAGAAAGCATGTTATAATTAGAATTGTTGACCCAATGTGATATTCAAGGATATTATCTTTGAAACATGAATTTATTTGTCGTATTTCATATACTTAGTAACGTTAATATATATCGATAAAATTTTATTTTTCTTATGGAAAATGCCTCACGTATCTTATCCTTAGGATGAGTTAAGTCTGAATGAGGTATAGGACGATTCTTTCCGCCTGGGTTAGATAATTGTTTGGAAAAGACTCCCTTTAAACCGGTAATGCCGTTAAAGCGAAAATATCCTCACTGATAAGACTTTGCGGATTGCATTGGTGACTGTTTATATCCATGTTGAGCAATTATATCAACTTTATACAACATTTGCAGTTGATGGTTTTACTAATACCTCTTTTCGATCGTTTTGTTTAGTATGGTTAAAGTTTAGGTTAGACATATAATACTTCAAATGCTCGTCGCCCCGGCTAAAAAGGTGATTGAACGGTACGAAATTAGTGTGTGTAAAACTTTCATATTTAAATGTGACCTATTACTTTCCTATGTGCACATTGCAGCCAGCAGCGGCAGCACACCAATTCTTATAAGTATTCGGTTGGTGTGTGTATTTCGAAGTGTATGAGGTCCTTCCGCGCCTAAAGCTGCATTATGTGAGGTTATGTGAGTTGAAATGTAACTGCTTGTTAACGAACACCGATTTTATTCTCGATAGCGTTTTGATTAGGCTGTACACACGAATTAATATAGATCACATCGTAAAGTAAGGCTTACGAAAGGTAACGTTAAGAATGAATGGAGTTACAAATGTAACGTGAACTTTGCAGACATTTACCTTAGTTGCGTTTCATACGATAGGCTTCAGTTAAATGGTCCCGATTTTAAGTTTCCTTTAATATATTTATTTACGGCGCTCTTAATTATTTCACGGATAAAACATTTTGGTCATTTAACCCATTTTTCCTGATTCTTGTTTATTACTATGGGGTGAGCGTCTGTTGTTTTATTAATCTATGCACAAAAATGTCACTGGGCAGTGGGGACATTACATTACTTTGTAAAAACATGTACACAATCAAAATAACCATTCCATAGACGTCAATAGATTAAGCGACATCATGGCGAATAAGAAATTAATGGATTCAATTACCTTATTTACCTACTTAATTCTTAAAATAAATCTCCTTATTACAAAATCAAAATGTGTAACCTTTATGCATTCAAACGCTGAACGTATATTTCTCGGCTAATTCGTTATTCATAAGTCTTGGGAAAGGCTTGTGAATATGCGAACAGGAGTACCAGGATTTGCAAAGTGTCTGAGGCCACCGCAACAGCAGAGCAATAAGGGACGTCGAGCGGGACCTCACCAGGATAACTTACCAACATGAACAGAATTAAAAGGGCCGTATGGCGCATCGCCGCTTATTCAAGACCACGGTGTAGGCATGAGGAGTCCGTGCCGAAGAGTCAACGTTTTCTTGAAGAAAAGGAAAACAGCAATTTTAGAAGATAAATTTTGTCATGTACTATTATCAGTATTTTAAATATCAAGTAATCATTACGAATAGTAAATTCCATTAGCTCAATGAAAATTGTTACTTTTTAACAACTCATCACATGTATCGGCACATTTTCTAATTATTACTTTATAGTCAGATATGCTGAGGAATTCTATGTTTGACATATTAAATGTAAGGACTCTAATTGGTTGAAAATTATGGAAGGGTATTTAGGTAAAAATGACATCATTCGTGGTGAATATTTACATTATGACTGATGTAATTCTAATTTGCTTTATGACAATTCCAACATGCTTGTTGTCTATTCGTTAATACTTGATGATTGCTGCAACATTACATCATTCATGATTAATATTTACATTATGCGTGATGTTTATTCTAACATGCTTCATGACAGTTCCAACATGCTTGTTCTCTATTCGTGATGATTGTTGCAACATGCTTGGTAACTATCCAGTGTCTGTGTGTTCATTATTCCTGAAACCAGTCATAATCGGTTTTGCCACTAAGCGTCATTAACAACGGCAGTTAGCAACAGCCAGTAAGCAGAATGCAACTAAGCAGAATGCAAGTTACTAAATTATGACAAGAGGTGGCGCGCGTTTATTTTCCGTATGTTGAATAAATTACTTTTCGAAAAAAAACGGAAACATCCGAATCATTTTGACTATTAAACTGAATAAGCTGAATTAGTTCCCTATGTTATATAATCTCCATTAAACTAAATACGTTTATTATTGCCATGAAGACCAGTATGCCTAAACAATGAATTGACTGCCGTGAATGTTTTTGATATTTGTAAGATGCAATTGGCACTCACGAAATTATACATGCATTTTATTCAGGACATAACGGGGCTGATGTTTTGGAAGTGTGGCCCATCCCTAGTCAAAATAATTACAGTAGACGTAATCTACCGATTTGCATTGCATATCGACCTCATATTTATAAAGAAGCCCAAACCCCCAATGCCACAGACCTGTGCGTGAAACTTTCAGATTTCTCTAGTCTGTTTACCAGGCTATAATTACAATGTCTATAAACACATATTTATCATTTTATTATTACTATATAATGTCTGTGGTATATAGTGAAACCAGAAAGTTACGAGTACTCGTTTCTAGTACGGTTGTACTCCTCGTTGAGAAAACAACTACTTCTACTACATGTTTTAAAATATCATAAAACATAATTTTCAATCAAGTTGGAAAAAATAAATAAAAATATGTCATATAAACAAGTCTGTCATGAACGTTGACGTCGCTCTTGGTTACCAGAAAAATGCCCACGCACGGATTTCAACCGTCATTGTTTACAACCAATTAAGTGCATAGTACTTGAATTAGTATAGCGTTTTTTTAAAGGTGTATGTCCAGCCACAGGTGCTTAGCTTGTGGCTATGATAATAATTAGTGAAAACATCTTTTGGAATGATAAATAATCATAGTATAACAAACAATCAACTTTTCTAAAAAAACTATTTCACTATCAAATATATATAAAACAAGGTATCCAACTCGAAATCATCCGAAAACGGGGTGCATCGTTTTAAACAGCCATTATTTCATCAATTTTGCAGCGATTTTCACAATCTTGGTCTTATTCAATGCATAAATAAATTTATTTTCTGGAAATGAATATGTCTTGCAATATTTTCACAAATACTGGGTCAACTTTTAAGAAATAACACGATACACAACTCGCGTTAAATAAAACCGGGTTCATGAAAATCCCTGCAAAATTGATTTAGGAATGGCTGTTTAAAACGATGCACCCCGTTTTCGGATGATTTCGAGTTGGATACCTTGTTATTTATAAACCGATAGTTTTTTTTATAAAAAAGTTGATTTTTCGTTATAATATGATTATTTATCATTCAAAAAGATGTTTTTACTAATTATGATCATAGCCACACGCTAACCACCTGTGTGTCCAGCGCGTGTGCCGGGAAAACAGGGCTTAATGTATTTTTTGTTAAGCTATATAATATTTGTATCCAATCTATATGAAAAAATGTCGGTGAACATTAATCCGGTGTTAATTTTTGAAAATATTAAGGCATTCATTAATTATGGATCTAAAACGGAGCATTAATCCGCATTTAAAAAAACACCGGGCATATTGCATATTAGATCGGACACATGAAATTATTTCAAAAGAAAGCAAAAAGAGTGTCAATTCTACATGAGTAAGTCGCGCTGCGCACGATTACGCTCTGACTGCTCGTATATATTTGACTCTCATGAATCTTGGTGTCATGCATCTATATTTACTTAAAGCAGCATGACCAACAGCTCTTTCATATGTGAAAGAGATTGACACGAAATACATACCCATCTATAATACAATGTATATCTGCACTTCAATATTATAGTTTAATAGAATTATAATGGGTGCAATATAAAAGTACTCTAGTGAATTTGAAATTATGTAATGGATTTCCTCTCAACATACATGCAGAGTTTCAGATAACTTTTTCAGCAAAATCTTGGTTTACACTCAATAAACAATCCAGCCTTAAATTATATTATTAATTCCTTTTTTCAGGTAAGTATAATTTATGGCACATCCCCATTTAGGTTTATAGTCTAAGAAGAGCTCATGACAATTGTCGGGTTACAGCAGACTTCTTGCGATAAAAGGACCAGATAATGGAAAACGTTCGGCTTTTCGACTGTTTTAAAGATGGTCTGTTATTCATAATAACGTTAAAGTGCTGTTGATTTCATACTGGTAATGAGGGCCTAGACGAGTGGGAACTCATTGATAAAATGTTTACATTATATGCATTGATATTGAGTTTTACGCATGATCACAAATTTCGAATTCTTATTTGTTTTTTTCCAATGTGTAACCGTACGCACAGAATTTAAGTCTACTTTTGTACTAAATGTACTTCATTTTTTTTTTACTTTAAGCGTCTTATCCATACATGCATTAGAAGCATATATTGAAGTATATCCATAGAATTTCTTTGGTTATTGAAGGTAAATTACTGTACAAAAATTATGGTTAGTCATTAACCAAAAAGTTACGTCTACAAACACGCGGTTAATTTTTGTTCAGTAGCAAATATCTTACAAAGGGGCGCAACTTCTCCTATAACATAAAATTTCCGTCATACGCCGTAAATTTCCGTAGTCGTCCGTAGCAATTCGGAACGACTGCCAATTGACATCATTGTATCATGCATGGTTGTATGTTGCTTTGTGCTTGGGTGAAACTCACATCTTGCCATCGCGTTAATTTATTCAACGCATCAATATTTGATTCCATTATGCACTTCGCCTATTGCACAAGTCTCTCTGCACAAACCATCATAGACATATTCAGCATGCAATTAACGAACAAGAATGTTGCATCTGTACACGTGCATGATACCATTAAGCAGAATGTAAATAGACATTGGACATCAGGCAAGATGTAAGTGTCATCAAGCATGAAAAGGTGTCTACATACAAATTGAAAGTGCCATCAAAAATCATGACACAGTCACAAAGAAGGATGTAATTTTTACCTAAATACCCTTCCATAGAAAATGGTCAAGTATATGTATTACATATGGTATTATTCTGATGTTTAAAAGTTTGTCTAGTCATGTGTATGGGTACACTGAAATTGTATGGGTCTATGGAATTATGGATGTTTCAAAATCCTTGTTGCTTTGAAATATTCTATAATTCTCATACTTTCAAAGCTTAGTTATTACATTTTACTGTTCAAACGTTATAAAAGTTAAAGCCTAATGTATTTTTATGTCAGTTTTGCGATGGCATTGCATAATTCGATATATTGAGTACAGTGCTAACTGTACAATTGCAGTATTCAGATGGGGGAATTGTAAAAATTGTTATTTGTTAATTAGATTATTTGAAATCTTCATTGTTATTAAGTGTTTTTGTTTTTGTTTTTTAAATATGTATCATGTATGTAGTTCATAGAGTTATTACTATCAGAGTTTAGCCATAAAAAACGAGGGAAAATGTTGAAAGTCAACTTGAATCTCAAATTAACAGTATTTAACATGATCAAAGTCACTTATCTTGTATTAAGTTGAAACTCATGCTTACTACTATCGATTTGGCTAAACTACAAGAATTAAAATACAAGGCTAAAATACAAGAATTATGTAGTCGTTTGATTATAAGTCACGAAAGTACCTACTTTATGCATATGTTAGCCAGTTGTATTTCCACTCGCATTTTAGCTATTTAATGCATTTTCGTATGAATTTAATTTTTCTTTGTTGAAGTTACATTTTTTAAATGTAAGTTTTTTTCAATGGATTGTTTACTTATCTACAAAACTGCTCAGTAAGGTTCATTTTAAATAATTTGTGATGATTTTATTTTGTTAATATTTTCTCAGCGTTCTTTCGAACGTTTTCATGTCAGCCAAGATTGTTAGTTTCTTTACTTCCGGTATCGACTATATAACGAAACAATGTTTGCTAATGAAAGAACCAATCGAAAACGAGTTGAGGTTTGTATTTTAAATGCTATATGACTTATAAGGAACTTATATATGGAGTGTGTCGCATGTGGCATGCCACAATGTGGCACCGTGGCGAGTATAAATAGCCCGTGCGCGTTCATTCGTGACTCCAAAATTTTTCAGAGCCTGAACTCCATCTCGGTTTCATTGGAATTTTAAGTTTAACTTAGCAAATAGGTGCGCGTTTTTTTTCAACTTATTATTTAGAATTGCTAACTTACATAATATGAACAAGATTAAATATCGACCATCTATCATATTTCACGCAACGCTTTTTTGTGCCAGTTAATCTCTTTTCGAATAAAAAATATTTTGATAGGTTTAATTTCACTAAATTGTTTATACGACTCACTGGATTATAATTGCAATATCCTTACAAGTTTTTTAAATAAAATATGATACTGTTCTCCGACACTTTGTCGTCTTTAACCATTTAAGTTGGAGTTATAATCAACATCAACCACACACAGTAACAACAACATAACAACAGTTCACAATCATGAGCAATAGAGCCAATATCAGGTACAGCTGTAGCCACCAGCAGTAGTAACGGATATCATAGACAGGACAAGCCACCTTGGAAGGCAACTAGCCACAGAGCAATGACAAGCGTTCATGCGAAGGCCGAGTCTGACTCGTAACAGTATAAACATTCTATATTGAAAAGTGTAAATATCATACAAAACAATCTGTTTAGTCATTTTGTTTTTCACGTGGATATTCTTCCGCATCAAACAAGGGCTGTACATTTACCTGTACCATTAGCTCGGCTGAGCAAAATGGAACAAATCTTCAACTGCAGAGTCATCATGCGGAACAACTACAACACCAGCGTGAGCTCTTCCAGAGCTTTGTCGACTTGAAGAAAACAATCGATAATGAGTGATACGTTGGTCTATGGCAGGTTCTTAGGGTTGGTGCAATTCATCCACGAACTTTACGGAAACGCGAGCAGTACTTCTCTATATACAGTAGGATGTCCTCTTCATGACATCAGTAGGCGTATGTAAGGGGTGTCTGCTCTAACCGTTCTATTTAACCTTTTAATTGAAGGGATAATTGGGAAGACCACCCATGAACACTAAACCTATCTCTCAATCGGTAGAAGATCATTCTGCGATTCGCTGATGGCATGGGCCTCACGGATGGGTGGCACCAGCAGTGATCTGCAAGATATAATCTAAAGTCAAAGCTTATTAGTAACGGCACTAACAGCAATAGTTTAGACATCACCACCAAGCTGAAAAAGTGACCAGGTTTAAGTACTTAGGAGCGAAATTGGTACCTGTAACACTGTGGTCTCAATCATAATTGTCATTTCGACCAAAGCGCTGGTCAGCATGAGCAAGTTGTGAACAAGCAGCTCCTTCAGCTTCTCATTCAAGTATAAACTGTACAAGTCACTGGAAGTCTCCATTCTGCTGCACGGTTGCGAGACATGGAAGCTTCACGCGCACACAGGTAACAGGATAAGGCCTTCAACATAGTTGTCTACAAAAACTGCTCCGCTTCTTCTACATGGAGCACAATACCCACTAGTACGTCCGGATGATGTTGGCCCATAAGAGCTCCTCTTGGCATCAATCAACATACTTAAGCTGCCTTGGTTTGGGCATTTCATCAGGCACGGCTTTCTGTGTAAGACTTTGCATCAGGGCACGCTAGAGAGAGTACGCCGCCGAGGCCGTCAGAAAATAAGCTGGATGGACAATGTGAAAAAGTGTACTTCCCTCCTTATGGAAGTTACTCTCAGCAGCCCACAGCAAACCTGATTAGCGGAGGACCTCTGTGTCGTCGCCCCCAATTCCCCCTCCAACAGCAAGACCGGTCAAGGGAATGGTGGTAATGATTATGATACATAAGGACACATAATACCGTGGCATACTTTGTTGCGCTTGGCAGGTTACAAGCATTATGCTGTTAACACATTAGGTTCATGAATATATATATAGCTGCATTTTCTTGTTAGATATGTCAAGGGAAATTCGTCGTTTCTACAATAAACATCACATATTACATTACATGTATAGATTGTCAAAAGTCTATGACTCATGCATATCCAAAATCTCAAACACTTTTGAAATGTACTTTGACCATAAAGAGCAATGGCATTCACAATTATTTTTATAAAACAAGTACACAAGTAAATTAAGAACACGAACAACTTTTAAATAACCTCTTGATTGCATGTTTTCAGAATTATTTTGCATGCCCCCGGATCGAAAAATCTGGGGTATGTTGTTTTTGGCCTGTCTGTCTGTCATTGTATCTGTCTGTCTGTCTGTCTGTCCCCAAACTTTAACATTGGTGATAACTTATATATTAACAATATTGAAGATAGCAACTTGATATTTTGCATGCATGTGTATCTCACGGAGCTGCACATTTTGAGTGGTGAAACGTCAAGGTCATCCTTTAATGTAAAGGTCATTTTGTTTTAAATAGGTTCCGTGCGGCTTCAGAGCGGCGCAGTAGGGGGCATTGTGTTTCATAAACACAGCTCGTGTTTACATGATGTTCTTTAAATACATACTATGTTTCATATGGTAATTATATATTGACGAGATTATATAAGTGCTTACCCTGGTAGAAAAAAATAGGCAATTCAATCTTTTTAAGGAAAACAGGATTTAAAGCACAACTTGTCTGTTTCATTTCTACATTAAACATCCCCAAATATTTCGGACAATTATCACTAGAACTCGTCATTGTTTAGTGTGTCATTAAAATATGACAAATGGAGAAGCAACTTTATTTAAATCATCATGTATAACAAGGCTGGAGATAATCATTATTGCCTTTTTATCACGTTACATTGGTTATTTCGTGTGACGCACATTTTACGATTTCATTTTGAACTTTTGACAGCAGTTCATATGCATGTGTAGACGATAGTTCTATAGTCTCTGCAAAAGTTAAACGTCATTGCGTTAATAAAGTGATAAAAGTTATCATACCGGCGAAAGGAATTATTAATTATCATGAACATTTTGAACACACAAGAATGCGTTCTTCGTTGAAGGGATGACATACGAGGACCGGGGCCAAGGATTTGCGTTGTTTTGAGACAAGAACATTAACAGCCTTGTTTTAAACATGTTTATTTTTATTGCTAAATATAATATAGATAAAATTGCAAATACAAATAAAAATAAAAGCATTAAAAATGATTGATTATAAAGAAATTATTATTTAGCGTTTCTCTTGCTGTGGTGATATTTATGAATATATTTTGTGAATACGTTGCACATAAAACGAGCTCGAACTATTGTTTTTTTCCCATTAAATAAAAGTTGAACGTGTGCGTATACTATTATGAAGTATTTGAACGGCTGTTTTTGTATTGGTGTAATATGGCTATACATTCGCACCATTTTTAAGAATAAAGACATAAACATGGATACATAAACAAATACTTAAACTGTTTCTGGCTAAGGTATGATAAAAAATAATACATTATGCTTTCCTATTGTGTCGAATACCTTCGCAAGATCACAATAGTATTTTTCAAAACGTATTTATTGAACAACACTAGTCTCTGAATCAATGAATTGGTGCGTAATTACACTGTAAACGTATCATTGAAAAACAACAGGGTAGAGTTAAAAAATGCATATGACATAAAAAGATATTATCAACAAATCCGATGTAGCCTGTTTTTATTAAAATATTTTGGTTAAACAATTCTAAAAGAAAAAGAAGCATGTCCTAAAACGTAAAAAGCGGTTTGACCAAGACTCACACAAACATAATGCTAATAGTGGTAATATGACGCAATTGTTTTGGTTGATCAGAAAAGCACCAACGTGTATGATAATGATGATTTGTGTTAGACTAATATTTATTAGAATAATGCCAAACTGCAGTGGATTAATTATAACTGAATATTTCATAGTTTACTATAAATTAGAAAGATTAAGTATTACAGATGTTTAGACGATTTGCTTGTTTATTTGTAAAACGAATGATTATTATATTCCGCAGAAAGATTTTTTTACAACGCCAGGCATATAAAACAGTTCCATGTTAAATAAATAGTTAAAATTAATTGTAACGACGTTTATTGGATTGGTTTTCGTCAAGCTTGAGCTTGTCAAGGGTATAAATTCAATTGTTTCCACAAAGATACAAAAGTACAATAAACTTTTCACTTCGATAATAACAAATACATAAGTAATAGCAATCCAAAATGCGTGTATGTAAGACATATCCTGACAATATGCGTCAAGCCTCATTACATACTAGTTTCAACTTACAGATTGCATCTTCTCGTATTATGATTACATGTATAAAAATGCAAATTGCAACCTGGCTACCGAGTGTTGGCAGTTTACCTTATAAGCCTGTAGTAAACTCGTGTGTAAACTACTTGATAAAAACTATTAAGTTCATTGAGGGTCATTGGACCTCTTGTTTAAAGAAGAGTTTAAATTGCTATTTGTGTAAGTCGAACTAGAACTCCGGAATAAAGCTGGTATTTTCTAACAATCCCGCGATTCCAGATATCTATATTTAGTATAAATTTAATGATTTAATCCCTACCTGTTTTCTCACATTTGAGTATACACACATGTCATACTTCATTATGTGAATGCTATTTTCAGAAAAACCACGGAGTACTCTTTTTAAAGTCTTTTCTACACATCTTTCACAACACATGAAATCTTCACATTTTAAAAGCTTTTAAGACTCGATGATTTCCATGTATACATGGAGGATGTATGTATTATTTATAACATACTTAAAGGGGAAACTACTTTTGATAAATATTTTCTTATTATCTATTAGGTTTGCAACCGAAATAATAGATGTTATTAAGTAGATATATTATCAGTATAACACAGCGCTAACCGTTACAAAATCAGCACAACTGAATTTAACAAAAGCGAATTTAATTATTCTTGGAAACATTGCTTCTGTCAAAACTAATCGAGTACAAATATAAATTTATTGTAATCCAAGGACACTGCAATCTGCAAATAATTCAAATATTTCAATTATGGGTCAAGTGTAATAAATCAAGTCGGGTAAAAGCAGTGTTTAACTTTCTCATGCAACTGTGTATATTTCACGCACATATTACATGAAAAAGTACACAAGCAATTGTTATTAATGAAAAAACAGATAATGTCGTAAAAGTTTACATTCAGACAATTTTCATGAAGGAATTTTGACTGTATTGAATCCATGTAATTTGTATTTAAAAGATTTAAACCTGCTTTAAATCATCCTTGAAAACGTTCAAATGAATAGCACCTCAATTGAAAAAAAACCCCACACACTTTATATTACAACAAACGTGAAAGAAATATGTCAATTAAATCCACGACGTGATATGAAAGATACATTCCAAGTATGTTACCAAAGAGCAAACCCACATATTCCCCAAGTAATGCGCACACAAACTTCCCGAGTCTTTTTGCAATGCGTGGTCTTATAAATGACGACAAGCGGTGTTGAATAAAATAGCCAATTTTCAATCCATACCCTGCTCCAATAAGTCCAAATATAATATATAATGTTATTGAACACACCGTTACTGCAGCATTTTCCACGAACACGTTTAAAAAATTCTCATTTCCTATGTGATCTCGTCGGTATTTTAAAAGTTCCCACATATGATATAGACGTGCCCTTGCTATTCCATTTACGCCTAATAATAATCTTAAAACTGTCACTTTAATATCAAAACCAAACGGGAGAATAATTATCATTATTTCCAATGATCTGAAAAGCGTGTTGGTTGCAATCTCTCGCACTGTATCGCAGACTATTCGTACTTGTGCTGAATCTCTTGTTCCTGTTTTGCAATATGTTGCCAAGGATTCACAATTGTTATGTGTCAGATGATAATCGGTCTTGCCGATAAAGGAACGAGCTCTAGCCACGACAAGTTCGTCTGAGTAACAGCTCATGTAATGAATGCGATGAAGAAAATCCCATCGAGAAAGATATAATTGCTCTTCCACAACCTTGTACGTGTTACCGGTCATTTTTTTCCAGTGAACAACTACAACTAAATCCTTACTAGAATCAACGGCCACAACAATTGCATGATGCCAGATAAGGTACCACCGATGCCAAGCGATATGGTCCCCCGCTTTTAATGTATGAAAATTCCGACTCCGAATCCTCTGACGGCCTAATTCTATTTCAGGTAAATTCTCAATAAAGTTGCCCTCAGCATCCCATTCTGCGAGACATTTCTCACACCGTTTTCCTATTATGATACCTTCCGATGTCCGATTATTTAAGAAATATTGATGATCGCACGACATTATGTTTTTTACAAACACTATTTCCAAAGGCAATATTGTGTGAGTATTTTAATGTCAGCATTCAATACACAACTGTACCAATAAGAACCTTAAGTATTTGAAAATCGCTTCCGGGTTCATATATTAGATTTATTAATCGGCAGTTTATTGATTGCTTCTGATAACGATAAATGGCGGGTTCCCATGACAGGTCATCCGATACGACTCGGGTTAAAGTGTTCAAGAGGCCTTAGGTTAACGGAGTTACGCTTTATGGATATGCAATGGTGTTACCATCATTCCATTTGGTATGGGGTTAGCCTCTAGATAACCTGGCTCAAAGATCTATAAATAAATAGTCTATTTATAGATAAAGAAGGAAAAGAAGTAAGGCTACGGTATCTCGATCTTCTCAATTATTTATTAATAATAATGAAATAGAAACGCCTTTTTAGGTCTTAAACCCAATAGAGGATTGAAATATTGGTTATTAATATATATTTAATTCAAGGAATTCGTAACATTTTAAGATTTAAATATTACATACATGTACTGAAGTGAATATTGTTACCACAGGTCAGAGACGTAGATAACTATTTATTTACGTCTCTGCGCGGGTTTATTTGTAATACCTGTTATATGTACAATAGATTCATAATTTTGAAAACACTAGGGATTTGTTTGTAGTTTATTTATATTTAAGTATGCAATACAAAAAATAATAAACAAGAATTGTAAAAAGAACAGGGTTTCACTCATTTATTTATTTATGCATTTGTGTATTAATGTATTTATGCATTTATGTATGTATTCATGTACTTATTTATTTATTTGTATTTATTTATTTATTTGTATTTATTTATTTACTTATTTATGTATTCATTCATTCGTGCATGCATTAATTTATTAATTAAATTAATTAATTTATTAATTAAATTAATTAATTAATTAATTAATTAATTAATTAATTAATTAATTAATTAATTTATGTATTTATTATTTATGTATTTATTTATTTATTTAATTATTTATCTATTTGTTTATCTATATAATTATCTATCTCTTTATCTAGTTATCTATTCATCTATTTTTTCCGTTTGTGCGAACGTGCGCTTGTTCATTGGTTTTTGGTTTATTGGTTCATTGGTTTGTTCTTTCTTTCTTTCAGTAAGTCAGCCAGTCAGTCAGTCGGTCTTTCGCTCGCTCGTGCGCTCGTTTGTTCGCTCGTTCATTTGTGCGTTCGAGCGTTTGTGCGTTCGTCATCAACATCATCATCATCATCAACATAATTATCATCATCATTTTTATATTTTTTTATATTATTTATTTTTATATTTTGTATTTGCACTTTATATTATGTATTCTTGCATTTATGTATGTATCCATGTATTTATTTGTATTTATTTATGTATTTATTTCTCTCTCTCTCTCTCTCTCATCTTTTTTCATTTATTTATATATTTTGTATTTTCACATTTTAAAATATTAGATGCATATTTTGTAAATGCTTCCACGTTAAAACAAAATAATTGTTGAATGAAGGTTACAAATCGATTGGTGATATCGTCACATAGCAGCAGGAAGGATGCCTGGGGTACTTTATGACATCTCATGCCGACAGGGTGATTGATGTCGGTGTGTCAGGCTACTATGTCCTGTTTATAGGACCCTTAATGTGTGCCACTTTTAATAATGGTGATTACTGTAATTTCTATTGCTCAACAATACGAGACTGCGAAAACAATTTATAAAAGTAAATACGAAATTACATAAACAATTTAGTAATAGTTAATTTACCCAAGCACTTTTTTATTTTACATTTGTTTATTTATTTTTTTTGAAATTACGATAATGGTAGCAACAAATATCTTTTTTTTAAGATGCTCTGCGTATATCCCGATCGTTAAAATAAAGGTTGAAATGAAACGTTTGTATTTAAAGTAATGATCTTTTTTAGTTTTAAGTCGCTGTTCAACCACATCAAATGTTTTATGTAGTGTATTGTTTATTAACGTATGGCATTTTGAAAATAAAAAGTTCATATCACATTTTCCGTGCAATTTTATACACGTATTATAGTTTTTGAAGGAAACAAACATATAGAAAATATCAAGTACACGAATTTAACGAGTAATCAAACTGCACACTTGTGTGCGTACATATAACTGATTCTACATTAAGTACTATTGTATGCATATTATGTATGTAACATACTTCCGTTCTTAACGATTGCACTATATGGTATTTAAGTAATCATTTAGACGCAGTTGTCTTTCCACACATTCTAATCACACATTTATGACTTCTTGCGTTTCCTAATTGAACAGTTATCTAATCTAACCACACTTCTATAAGACAGAAAATTTAAGTCAGGCAAAGTTATAAGGGAGCCGGCCGATGTCTTATTTATATGAGATAACTTGAATTTTAAAGGGATAAGATAGGGATTGCCGCAGCAGGTTGCTAATACACAGTGAAGACTTCCTCTGTTTATCGTTTTAAGTGTCTGAAAATAGCGCCGTTGACTTTTTAATTGAAGAGTATAGCTGACATCAAAGTCGAAGAAGTGATTTTCTGGAAAAAACACAACTGGAATTAACTGATGATTATGTTATTTCATTACGTGCCTATAAATATTTTCTCGTCTTTGAGAGTTTAAACTTGTATTATACTGTGAAAAGCACCCATGGTACTTCACCGATGTTATTTCCCTAAATACTTTTACAAACGAAGAATTTTTAAATGTACACACATTCACATGTACATACATTATGACAAATAATCGTATCAATTTAATATTAATCAAGCATCATACTAAATGATCAAGATGGTTTTATCGCTTTTCTATTAAATATATAATTTTAGTTATTTACAGTATTTCGATATAGAACTTTTTTATAATTATATTTTATTGTGTTTTCTTACACTCATATATTTAAATAAAAATACACACATTTAATGAATTAAAAAAGGTTAAAAGTTCAACACAAAATAAATAAATAAATGAATAAATGAATAAATTAGTGAATGAATAAATGAATGAATGAATGAATGAATGAATGGATGGATGGATGGATGGATGGATGGATGGATGGATGGATCGGTGGATCGGTGGGTCGGTGGGTCGGTGGGTGTATAGATGGATGGATGTGTGGATGGAGGAACCAAAGAACGACGGGCAAACTCATAAACAAAAGAACGAACCAATGAACAAACCAACGAACCAATGAACAAACGTACGAACGAACGTACAAACAAATGGACGGACAGACGGACGGATGGATGGACAGATGATTGAATGAATGAATGAATGAATGAATAAATAAATAAAAACATTAACGCATAAAAACATACATATATAAATGAATGAATAAATGAATGAACGAACGAAAAAAAGAGAACCAACCAAAAACCAAACGAACAATGAAACAATCGAACCAAACAACGAACCAAAAAACGAACCAACCAAACAACCAACAAACAATAACCAAACGCACGAACGCACACACGAACGAACAACGGACGGATGGACGGACGGAAGGATGAGTTAATGAATAAATGAATAATTGAATAAATCGAAAAATTGATAGATAAATAGATAGAAAATTAAATAATAAATTAAATAAAACCCCGTTCCGTTCACATTTCTTGTTTGTTATTATTTTTGCTATTGCATACTTAAATATAATTTAACTATCAACAAATCCATAGTGCTTTCAAAATTATGAATCTATTGTACATTTCACTGGTATGACAAATAAACAACGCGGTAACAATATTCACTTTAGTATTTATTACATTCAATCTTAAAATGTTCAAAATTCCTTGAATAAAATAAATATTTACATTCAATACTTCACTTCTTAATTAAGTTCAAGACCTAAAAGGGCGTTTTCTTTCATTATTTTAAATAAATAATCGAGAATATCGTATGAACCGAGGCCTAATCCCTTTTCCTTCGTTTTCTATAAATAAACTATTTATTTATAGATCTTTGAGCCAGGTTATCTAGATGCTAACTTTACACAAAATGGTATTTTGGTAATGCCATTGCATGTCCATGCAGCGTAATTCCGTTAACCTAAGGCCTCTTGAACAGTATAACTCAAGTCGTATCGGATGGACAGGTTTCCCAATTTACTATTGTTGCCTTGTATCATATTGAATGTTATATATCATTACCTTGTACTTATCATATCATTGTGTACACACTAGTGCTCACACGGGTACCCGAAAATACCCGAAACCGCGGGTCAAAAAATACCCGCGATTCCGGGTCAAAATTTTCGCAAACGGTACCGGGTCGGGTCGATATTTTTTCAAAAGAAAGGCCTAAAATCAACTCTGCCGTTTTGTTCTGGCCGTTTTGAAATGTGCCGTTTTGACTTTCCATCTCGCTTCCGGATTAAATAATATAGTTTCGTGGTTTCAAAATCTCGATTTCAAAGCTCATGTTTCTGTGTAATTATAAGTATTGTGTCAATCTGTGTGTATTGATTACCAAGTGAATAAAGAGGCATAAAACTATTGACGCGGTACGGGGTTAGATTCGCCAGTATGGGCGTATTTTGGTTTTAAATCCGAAAACGAAAAGGACATTTTGATACCGACAAAGGCATGACTATTTGTAAACATTGTGAAGTTGAACTTGTGTACAAAACTCGTTCTACTGTCGAGGTGGTGAAGCTACCTGTCCAGTCGTTTTAAGCATAGGTGCAACGCACCTATGCTTAAGGTATATACTACATTTCGAAAATGAACATGATACGGTTGACCATTATGAAGCCTTACCTGATCAAAAATCAGACGAAATTTCTATTTAATATAGTATATGGTAATTCTACAATTTTTTATTTGGAAACATTTTTCTTACGTTTTCTTCCAAGAATATTGCTGACACCGTTTTACGTGAACTTTTCTAAGACCGTTTTATGTCAAAAAATCTTCTTATAACCTAAAACAAATTTCGTTCGTAAAACAATTCTATCTGCACTATAAATCTCAATCTCCTACGCAGTGGTCTCCCTTATACTAGAAGTTACTGACCGGGCGAAGCAAGGGAAGTAACTGCTGTGAGGAGTTTCTATAAAAATCTGCATTCAGAAATCTGTATTCAGAACTAAATCTGTTGTGCACGTCTGCATCTAACGCTTACCACAATTTTTACGACAAATTCTTGACGCAGACGAATAGGGTAGCGTCTATTTTCATTTGTGAAAAGAATAGTTTGATACAGATCTGTCCGTGCTTAAATTTTGAAAGGCTTGGGTAATTATTTTTCATAAGCGTTTCAAACATTGATGTAAGTGGAAAGCTTATCTATTTAAATAGTCGGTAATTGTTTGAAATTATTGATTTGAGAAATTCGCGGATGGCGATATCGAACTACATTATACCACGTGACGCCATTTTGTAACTGAGTAGCTGATTCACCATGATCGCAAGTATTATTGTAATTTATATTGTGCATTAATGTTAAATGTATTATATGAATTAAACATATTGCTTCATTTAACATTTACTTAAGCAGCAACTTCCCTGTATCTTGCACCTATGCTTTTAACGCCATCGGCGCTCTCGTTCCAGTTAAGATTTTGATGATAACAACAACATTCCTGAAGCTTTCTGTTGTGGTGTAACAACAAACTGCACTTACTGAACAGTTTGGGGATATCTTTTATGAGCGTTTTTTTAGTGTTCCTGATTCTGATAAAGTATCAACTGAACTGAATGGTTACCATGCTGAACCAAGTATCAAATTGGACAAAAATCCACTTCAATGGTGGAATTCAAACAATAAGAAATACCAACAATTAGCACACATCGCCAAGAAGTATTTAATTACTCAAGCAACTTCAGTTGCCAGTGAGCATGTGTTCTCTACAGCTGGTTACATTGTGTGTGCGCAAAGATCCTGCATGAAAAGTGAAATTGTTGATATGTTGCTCTTTTTGAAAAAGAACTTAGTGATTTGACTAGTATAGAATTGTGTACGCTGAAGTTTTGTTATAATTTAAATTAAGAAAGTATTCACTTTCGCCAGTTTTCTAGTCATCTTCCATTTTATATACGTCTTAATTAAGTCTTGATATGGTGAGATAAGATCTTGTTTACAGTTTGATACATCAAGTTACATTTTTTCACAATTATTGTAACACAGTTATGAAGGATTTGTTTTTAACCAGTCTATATTTTGCATTTTAGCCTTTTTATTTTGTGTGCTTTATTTAAAGAAAATAATACTATATATCGAAATAAGATAGACCTCTATTCCCATGAGCTCTTATATTCTTTATTTGCGCTAGTCATTTTGATTCAAATAGATACACCTACATTCTTATAGAGAAAGAACATCATAGCAGTGTTTTTATTGAAAGGGTTATTTCAACTCATATGCAATTTATTTTGCTAAACATTGTCTTTATATATCCCATAATTGAGGTTTTATCAAGCACATATTATAATAAATGTATGTATTGGTTTAAACATACTTATTCTAGAATGTGTGTACAAGATATTTTACAAACATCTTAAGTTTATAGGAATGGAACGATAGCAAAGCTAGTAGGGTTCCTTTCCCCAGCAATATATTAAAATATATAGTGACGGTAATTTGCATTTTAAACACAAAGCAATGAATAATGATTCGAGGTTAAACAAGTATGTAAGTATCATTGGAATCAAAATTGTTTTTTTTTTTAAATATTGAAACAGTGTATTTAAGAAAACAAACAGAATCAAAGAAATAATTGTTAAGAAAAGAAAATGTAAAAAATAAGAGAACCGATAGTTATATCATCCCAAACCTTCCCGAGCCTTCGATGAAACTATGTACTGCATCAAACACAGCTAAATTATCTATAAAGGAAAGATTATCATCGCCATACAATAATGTGCGCAATGATATATCCGTGTATTGTTCTATAGTTCTCATTAAAGTTAATCTTAAATTTGCATGTAAAGGACAGATAAGAAAAAAGTGAGTAGTGTCTTCTATTTTTTCGCAATGACAAAAATGATGGAAGCTGGCATCAACAAATTGAGTATATTAAATTAAAGGCCTGGTCTCGCATCAACATATTAAAAAAGCTCCGCTTCCGCATTGATCGAAGATCTCTTGAAATATGTTACTTTATGTTTATTCGACCAATTCTTGAATATGCCGATGTTGTATGGGATAATTGTACGATGTATGAAAAAAATGAGTTAGACCTAATTCAAACTGAAGCTGCCCGCATTGTTTCCGGCTCTACCAGACTTGTGTCTTCAATCGATGGCAAAGACCGATGTCATTGATATAAAAATCTTAACGTCTATGAATATATACATGTATATCTCACCTCAAACAAAAATGAACTAATTCGATTGACTTAGAGCGGTCGCGTACCAATAATGTATTTTTCATACACCCCGAGTAATTTCCATACACCACGAGTAATCGAGTAGTCGGTTGAGATATAATCGTTAATAACTGATGGTGTATGGGATATACACCCTCATTACTTTCATACATTACTTTCGAGCTTCGCTCTCGTATGGTATGAAATTTCTGAGGATGTATACCTATTCTCCTATACACCATCGGTTACTTACAGTGTATCTTATAATACAGAATGCATTTATTTATGGAAGATTGCAATCAGTGCCGGAAAAGCACCGTGGAGGCCCATAGGCAGTGAAACTTTTGGAGCCCGGCCAACGATTTTTGTTTTAAAAAAGCTATTCTGAGATGAAGTAAAGTCAAATGAGATTGACTTTTCAATCATATATGCGACATATAAATACGATGTTTACCCGCGAATGATTATCCATTAAGTATCGCGAGAACACCGTGTTGCATGCTAAGTGAGTAAGATTTTTTTCATTTCGTCACGGTCTCATGGGGCCTCTTAAACTCGCGAGGCCCTTGGGCAGTTGCCTACTCTGCCTAATTGGTAATCCGGGACTGCCTGAGGGAGCCTGAAGAGCTTATCACCAGTAACTCGGTCGTCGTCTAGCGATACTTACCAAAGTGTGTTGGTGTATACTATTTTATTACTATTATAGTGGATACGTCAATTATAAAGGGGTTACGAACCAGAAGCGTATGCTTTTCGACGAAATATGTTTAATTCAGTAAAACTTTGGACGAATAAAGCCTTGGTTTTTGTAATCCCCCAAACCGGTCTTGCTGTGCGATTTTATCTTGCCTTGTTATGGTTATATTATAAACCCACGTTTCGCTTTTAGTTCTAATTTATACATGTAATAAAATTCCTTTTCATAGTTAATTGCATTTTAGTTCGATGTTATTTCTTTTAACAAATGTGTTAAGTGCTTTATAGGGAACAATTCAGAATATATCGGTCGTTATTATATTTTGTTGGCATCTGGAAACGTAATTGTAACGACCTTAAAAATGTTAAAATAGTATATGCCTTTAGGCGTTAAGGCAAACACATGAAACGATAGATCAGACACGTTTTTAATTGGTTTATTGATTGTCAACATATATCTCAGCTACATCATGTGTGTACATATTAACCAATCTAACAGATTTCTTCAGCTAAAGGTATATTTGAGTATTATATACCTTCACTTTTAATGCACAAACGAATCATTTGGGTTTATACTAACAACATTAATAGTGTTATGTGATCTGTCATCCATATATTATCCGTCATCTCGTTACCAGAAAATAAATCTTTGAGACGATGCTATATTTTTTTTATCTAAAATAATTGAGGAGAGAGTACAGGAGTTAAGAAACAAAACTTGAAAAAACAACAACACAACAAGACACGCTATGTTAATTACTTTAGAGAAAAAAAGCACAGGCTGTGCGCCTAAATTACGCACTTGTTATTGGTAGTTATAAGATTAACTAGAAAGGAGTATCTTAAGGAAAAAAGGATGTAGGTAAGATTCTTTAAGGAGCTATTACAAAATTGTTCCATTTGTTATTGTGTTGATCAAGTTTATTTTTTTTTCAAAAGCAATGTGCTTTTCTAATATAATTTTCGTTTTTATAGCATTTGTGAAAATCTCGAAGTTTGGCTTTTCCGTTCTTGATTAAGTTCTGAATATGTAAGACTTTAAAAAATAATTATATAATTTATTACTTGACTATTGGTGCCTCCTTTTTAAGTCCCAAATAAAATATCATTTACATTTAGATCAATGTGTTATTGTTTGCTGTTTAAAAATAATGTTATCTCCCGTCGTATGGGTTGTGCACAATTACATTCATATAAAACATGTATAATTGTTACCTTAAAACTTGCGCAAAAAGTGCAGAGACTTAATGCTATCAAGTTACATTTATACAAATATGCATTAGTGGGTAATATGCAATGAAGAACATTGTAGTTGAAATTCCGTATTTATGGTGGCTTTATGTGGTGTGATATAAGCATGTTTCAAGTCAATACTACGTTTATATGAGGACATTGTTTGTTTCCATTTCCTTTCTTGTTTGGTTTTATTTTCGTCTAAGGTTTGTTGTAGATTATATAAGTATTTACACACTTTTTTCTCGCTTGTTTAATTTGAAGTTATGTTTTATTATAAAGGGTGAAAAATTCCATTTCAGATATTTGTTGTTTGTAAGCTATCGGGATACTTTAGATTACTGTGTAATATTAAAGAAAATCTGTTGAGGGTAATCAATAAAGGGGTTTAAAAGCTTCAAATGTATAAAAGGTTTTTGACCTCAAGCCATATACATGTTCTAAAAACTGTATGACCCATTAAACCACTTTAGGTAAAAAAAAGTATTTTGGTTATTTGCTATTGTTTAGCTATTCCATAAAATCGTTTTTATTTACATGTCCTGCTATTTCATTAAATTTAATAGCATTCCAAGAAGAAATGACATCTCTGAGGAATACATTTTTAAAGTTTAAAACAATATGTCATTAAGAGACAATTCAATTATAATATTTCTACCATATAGATTGAGTTCGTTTTGATAGAACATTTCCACTGCCCTGTATTGTTTATGTCAGTTAATCGTTTAACCCAACTTGCCTTATTTGCATGTATTAAAACAGTAATATTGGTGAGTTTAAGCCCTCCCTGTTCTTATGGTATTCGTTTTATTTTTGCAGGATTACAGTTCCATACAAATTTGAATATCGATGTATAACTGGTTTTTATGGTATCATGATTAGGGGTGGGGGTGCTGACAATGTGTACATAATTTTTGTTAGGGCAAATGTCTTAACAACTGTGACTTTTCCGAGAAGTGTTAATTTTCTATGTTGCCACTATTTTAAACACATTTTAAAGGCTTTCAATTTTGATTGAAAGTGTTTGTCTATATCGAAATTTTCATCTTTTGTGAAGTAAAACCCAAGTGTTTTGGCTTCTTCAGAGGTCCAAGAAAAATGATTTTATTTATTAAATTTAATATTTTATCGTGAACAAACGAATATTACCATGGATTTTTTCGTATTTAGTTTTTTAGTCAATTTTACTGAAATCTTTATTAGTTTTTATCTGAGCTGAGAACGAATTTAGTGTACCATCTGTCAGAAAGAACGCCTGATCTGCGAAAAGTGTTCGATTAATATCTGCATTTTTTTTAAATACAGTTGGTCAATATTTCTGTGCTCGATATAAAATTGTTCTAGAGATTGGTTCAGAAAAATGTCCGCTTGTAATAATTATGGTACTTATGTCCGTGTACAATAATTTAATCCATTGTATGACTCCATTAAAAAAAAGGCTTTTTTACATGAAATCATGGTCTACACTGTAAAATTCCTTTTCATGATCTGCAAAGAAAAGAAGGCCCGGCTTGTTAATTTTATTAAATAAACGTATAGTTTCTAAGATTGTGTGATGTTTTCGCCGATTAATCTGCCTTGAATGAATCCAGTTTGTCTGGATTCAACAACAGATGAACTATTTTTTAAATTCTATTTGCTATTGTTTTTGTCGCAATTTTATAATCAACGTTTACTAAACTTAAAGGTCTACAATTATCAAGTGAATCAAATTATTTTCTAATTTGGGAATCGGTGTAAGAATACTTTGTTTTTTAAGTTGGGTTAATTGTCCATTAACAAAGGAATGGTTCATAGAATTAATGTAATGTTTTTGATAACCTCCAAAATTACTTTGTAAACTTCTGCTGACAAACAATCTGAACTAAGAATTTTAATATAATTATTGTTGCCAGATAAATTAATAATATGATGTTTACTTCAAATAAATTGTAATTTATTATAACTCGGTTTAGCACTGAGCACCGTTTTTGCACATATAACAGTATAATATAACCCCTTTTCATTTATTTCAAATTGTATATTTGATGTATTGTAACCGTTGTTCTGAACCAGGTGACAACCGTGCACCGATATTGTTGTACAAATGTTTAATGGTTTATTAATTACATTACTTACTGGATTTTGTCATTTAATTCACGCATTTTGTGACCATAAGTTCATACTCGGAGGTGGATTAAAGTGCTTCGTTAAAGGGGAATTCGTGATTCTGGAAAAGGTATTTTAGCTAGTATTTTGTTAAACTCAACGACCGAACCAACAATGAAATAAACACACAAATACCAATCAACAATCAAACAATCAAATAAATGGTGTTAGTATTTAGCTTCAAAACATATTTTAACATTAACATTAATGCAAAGGACAAATATATCATATTCACATTTAATAAATCTATTTACATGGTTACCTTTAAGCTCCCGTCTTTCAAGTCTGAGATTATTGGCAATTGTGTTTGAACTATGGTTGTACCATTATTTCATTTATTTGATAAAAAATATATTTTCAGGATATCGGATTTTCTGCCAGACTTTACTATTCACCAGTCCAGACAAAATACTAGCTTTGGTCTGGGGTCAGCAAGGTTGGTCAAAGCTAACAATATTTCGCCACTTATAGCGTCGATATTCAGTTTTTGTTTGTTTTGCGCACTTTGATATGCACGTGATATTCTCAGACTAATAATTCAGGAAACAGTGATTACAAAACATACTAACATAGAATTTACAAAAGCAGCAAAAGCGTTTTCTCTGCAATGGATAGTGATTGTACTGCATCGTCGCTGTTATTGTATCACCGCATTCTATCAAATTTCCTTTGGAAATTCAACTACGGGTGGAGGAGCATTGCAAATGAACAAATCATCTCGGATATAGCGGATTTTCGCCTGTTCTGCTTTCCGAGGAATGATGTTGAACTTCTCAATCGATGAAGAAAAATTTGGATAGACCATGTTCATACTCGCCCAACTATGATTTGGCGCAGTCCGCGAGTGTTTTCTGAAAGAAGGGGGAGGGTTGACAATATGCGATTTAAAATTATAACTAAATGTGCATAACGACACTTCAACATAAGTATCAATAAATATCCGTGGTGTTGCGTGAATTTTACCAACATCAAACGTCATAACGTAGTAATAATATGCAGTAGTTTATGTAAAAGTAGCAGTAATCGTAGTAATAGAACAAATCTTATCCGAAAAGGGATAATTAACATTCAAAATGCTTGTCACGTGATTGTGTATGCATCGGTAAGTATACGAAGTAAAAGTATGCTGATAGTTTAACTTTCTATGAGCTAATTTAATCGATAATTTTCCCTAAAATAGTTTCATAAAAAACATCGCGAGTGTAAAAGAAGTGACTACACAAACCCAAGTTATTTTTTTTACTGTTATCATTGTTATTTATAGCAATGTCCATATACGGTCGAACGCGTACCTTGTTTGCTTGTAGCACCGCACTGCAACAGCGACACCAATAGCAGCAACCGCAGAAATAACCGCTGAGATAACAATCGTCATTGCTAAAAGAAAATACAATGCGCCAGTTTTGCCATTATTCCAAAACAGCTACATTTACTCACATTTGATCTTTTTGTAGTTAATACTTGTGAATTTATAGCACTTATGTCTATATAAATTACGATCTAAACGAATAAATATGCATGTGCTTCGAAATTAAAAAAGAAGTATGTTGAACAAACATAAAATGCAATTTCTTTAAAGATACATTGTTTTAAAGGTCAGCATGTTAAAAGTTCTTTTCAACCATTACAATGCTAGTACATATCACTTGATTATAGATTTCCAGTATGTTCCACAAGTTAATGTATTGCTAGTATATATTATTGTTAGTATTGTTTTGGGAACAGTCTTTAAGAAAATCGTTAACATTTTAATTCTTAATATGAAATCGATTGTCGCACTCAATCGCTCCTGTACTCGTGCACGAACGTAGATGTGCATATAAAACACATTAAATAGAATACGTACTCTTTGAATCGGTTGTGTTACCGTCTAACTTGTTTACACTCTCAGCTGACGTTGTGGTTAAAACTGTTGAAATAAATTACACTGTTTTAGAGGAAGTTGATATGAGTAATTCATGTTGTTCGAATAGTATCTATGCAAATAAAAATGATAACATGCCTGTGTGTAATTCGTCATCATTCTGCTCATATGCAATCTAAAGGCACTACACTTATTTACAGCTAGCTATACTCATAGAGAAAAATCGGCAGGAAACTATTTTGTTTTGACGACATGCATTTTACCATAAATTGAATGCAATAAACGCCTTGTGCAATATACTAACATACGGGTTTACTTCATAGTCAGCACAAGCTACCACATACATGATATAGAGGATTAAATGGTCAACATAAGTTCACATATGTGTCATAGGCTACAGAAA
Organism: Dreissena polymorpha; assembly: GCF_020536995.1. Taxonomy (NCBI): domain Eukaryota; kingdom Metazoa; phylum Mollusca; class Bivalvia; order Myida; family Dreissenidae; genus Dreissena; species Dreissena polymorpha. The sequence continues at coordinate 148,567 of NC_068361.1, read as the reverse complement.
TCAGTACACACGAGGAAAATCACATTTTCGTTTTTTGTCATTTTGTAAAAGATGAATGCAAGCATAAGTCAAATCCGAAATTTTAGGTTTCTATCTATAATAGTTTTTGAGATATTGAGTTTTGAACATATGCACCCTTTATACGATCTTATAGCTAAATAATGGTTTTCTATATCAATTGACATTGACAACAAACTCTTTTGTAAATACAGTATACATGTATTTACCGTATTGCATTCACACATAGATTCAATGCATTAGCTACACTGACCATGACTTTAACATTTTATGTGCGAACAAAAGCAATCATTTGAATACAGCGGTTGCTATGGTAACGAATTTACATAAAATACATTAATTTCATAAAAATGTTTAAATATCAGACAAGAGGGCCATGATGGCCCTGTATCGCTCCACTGTTTTTTCTTTGCAAAAAAACGTGCAATGCGCATGGGTTGAAATGTACTCAAGCATGTGACTTTCTCTTTCTATCCCTCGTCCCACTGGGGGTTTAAAGTTGGAAGGGTGAGCATTTTTATATATGGAAAAAGTTACTACCGTGTTAACTAAACAGACTTAAAAGCCCTGGAATTGTTGCCATGTCCTTTGCTTATAACGTAGGTACATTTATCTCTCCAAAAGATATTGGCGTTCTTTCTATGTCACATATTTTTAGATGCTGAAGATCAAATCTACACATTTGATTTGAAACAGATTCACAAGACCCATAGGAATCAAAATGCCTTAACCCTTTACCAAACGACACATTTTGGACTTTCCCAATTTGAAAGAGGTTGCAGACGTCAATTAAATTAAATTGGAATATGAAGGAAATGATCAGGTAGGGTAGAAATCATTGTGATAAAAGGAGAAATTGCTCATCAACCTACACATCCCAAAGACCAAAAGGCCTGAGAATATTATGATAATCTAAAGATTATTTCTTTATATTTATAAATGTATTTAATTAAGTAATATATTTGACTTCTAAGATCAATTCATAACTTATATTAAGAAAATTATAAAAAGGTCAGAAATATATATGGATTGTTGAGCAATTTACAATCATATCCACAATTCATGAGTCACGATTCACAAATGGAACAATGAATCATTAGTTATTAAAAAGCAGCATATACGATAGTTAAGAACATTGCACTTCATTAATTTCAAAACCTTCTCTTGGATACAAAGTTTGAGCTTACCGTGCAGTATCATATATTGACTTTTCTTGAAATAATTATGTTCATGGAAGTTGTGTTTTTAAAATTAATAATATATTATTATTAAACTGGTTTAAACACTACAAAAAAGACATGAAATTAACATGTGATACAAAATATTTTCATCCGGATATATGGTCACTTTCGACACTTTAAAAAAAACCCGACTTTTTTCAATTTGTAAGAAAAACATTCATAACACATGTTCTTACTTCAACGCCTTTGTAAGCAGTCACCATCTGACCTAAAATGGCACTAAATGACAGGGTTTTATCTCATGTTTTCAAGATGTTGATGTTGTTGTTGGTCACAGCCAAACGGCCGCAGTAATCTCCACTGGTAAACGTCACATGTTCAGTTTTGTGAGCCCCGGGGCCGGGTCAAATTTGAGCCCAGGGGAATAATTTGAACAAATTTGGTAGAGGACTATTAGACATCACTACATACCAAATTTAGTAGCCCTAGGCTCAATAATTAAGAAGAAGAAGATTTTTAAAGTTTGCACACAATAAGCCTTATTTAAGCATATGTTCATTTTTGTGACCCCTGGGGCAAGGTCAAATTTGTTCCCAGGGGCATAATTTGAACAAACTAAGTAGAGAACTATTATATGTCACTACCTTCTGAATTTGGTAGAAACATGCCCAATGGTTATGGACAAGAAGATTTGTATAGTTTGCACAAAATGGGCCCAATATAAGCATATGTTCAATTTTGTGACCCCTGGGGAACGGTCAAATTTGATCCCAGGGGCTTAATTTGAACAAACTTGGTAGAGGACTATAAGATGTCATTACATACCAAATTTGGTAGCCCTATGCCATACGGTTATGGACAAGAAGATTTTTAAAGTTTGCACAAAATAGGCCTTATATAAGCAAATTTTCGATTTTTTGACCCCCCATGGCAGGGTCAAATTTGACCCCAGGGGCATAATTTGAACAAACTTTGTAGAGGACTATTAGATGTCACTACATACCAAATTTGGTAGCCCTAGGCCCAATGGTTATGGACGTAAAGATTTTTAAAGTTTTCACAAAATAGGCCTTATATAAGCAAATTTGCAATTTTTTGACCCCCCAAGGCAGGGTCAAATTTGACCCCAGGGGCATAATTTGAACAAACTTGGTAGAGGACTATAAGATGTCACAACATACCAAATTTGGTAGCCCTTTGCCCAATGGTTATAGACAGTTAGATTTTTTAAGTTTTCACAAAATAGGCCTTATATAAGCAAATGTTCAATTTTTTGACCCCCCGGGGCAGGGTCAAATTTGACCCCAGGGGCATAATTTGAACAAACTTGGTAGAGGACTATAAGAAGTCACTACATAGCAAATTTGGTAGCCCTAGGACCAATGGTAATGGACAAGAAGATTGTTAAAGTTTGCACAAAATAGGCCTTATATAAGCAAATTTTCAATTTTCTAACCCCCCGGGTCAGGGTCAAATTTGACCCCAGGGGCATTATTTGAACAAACTTGGTAGAGGACTATAAGATGTCACTACATAGCAAATTTGGTAGCCCTAGGCCCAATGGTTATGGACAAGAAGATTTTTAAAGTTTGCACAAAATAGGCCTTATATAAGCAAATTTTCAATTTTTTTACCCCCCGGGGCAGGATCAAATTTGACCCGATTGGCATAATTTGAACAAACTTGGTAGAGGTTTATAAGATGTCACTACATAGCAAATTTGGTAGCCCTAGGCCCAATGGTTATGGACAAGAAGATTTTTAAAGTTTGCACAAAATAGGCCTTATATAAGCAAATTTTCAATTTTTTAACCCCCCGGGGCAGGGTCAAATTTGACCCCAGGGGCATAATTTGAACAAACTTGGTAAAGGACTATAAGATGTCACTACATACTAAATTTGGTAGCCCTACGCCCAATGGTTATGGACAAGAAGATTTTTTAAAGATTGCACAAAATAGGCCTTATATTAGCAAATTTTCAATTTTTTGACCCCCCGGGGCAGGGTCAAATTTAACCCCAGGGGCATAATTTGAACAAACTTGGTAGAGGACTATAAGATGTCACTACATAGCAAATTTGGTAGCCCTAGGCCCAATGGTTATGGACAAGAAGATTTTTAAAGTTTGCACAAAATAGGCCTTATATAAGCAAATTTTCAATTTTTTGACCCCCCGGGGCAGGGTCAAATTTGACCCCAGGGGCATAATTTGAACAAACTTGGTAGAGGACTATAAGATGTCACTACATACTAAATTTGGTAGCCCTACGCCCAATGGTTATGGACAAGAAGATTTTTAAAGTTTGCACAAAATAGGCCTTATATAAGCAAATTTTCAATTTTTTGACCCCCCGGGGCAGGGTCAAATTTGACCCCAGGGGCATAATTTGAACAAACTTGGTAGAGGACTATAAGATGTCACTACATACTAAATTTGGTAGCCCTACGCCCAATGGTTATGGACAAGAAGATTTTTAAAGTTTGCACAACATAGGCCTTATATAAGCAAATTTTCAATTTTTTGACCCCCCGGGGCAGGGTCAAATTTAACCCCAGGGGCATAATTTGAACAAACTTGGTAGAGGACTATAAGATGTCACTACATAGCAAATTTGGTAGCCTTAGGCCCAATGGTTATGGAAAAGAAGATTTTTAAAGTTTGCACAAAATAGGCCTTATATAAGCAAATTTTCAATTTTTTGACCCCACGGGGCAGGGTCAAATTTAACCCCAGGGACATAATTTGATCAAACTTGGTAGAGGACTATAAGATGTCACTACATAGCAAATTTGGTAGCCCTAGGCCCAATGGTTATGGACAAGAAGATTTTTTTAAAGTTTGCACAAAATAGGCCTTATATAAGCAAATTTTCAATTTTTTGACCCCCCGGGGCAGGGTCAAATTTGACCCCAGGGGCATAATTTGAACAAACTTGGTAGAGGACTATAAGATGTCACTACGTACTAAATTTGGTAGCCCTACGCCCAATGGTTATGGACAAGAAGATTTTTAAAGTTTGCACAAAATAGGCCTAATATAAGCAAATTTTCAATTATTTGACCCCCCCCCAGGCAGGGTCAAATTTGACCCCAGGGGCATAATTTGAACAAACTTGGTAGAGGACTATAAGATGTCACTACATAGCAAATTTGGTAGCCCTAGGCCCAATGGTTATGGAAAAGAATATTTTTAAAGTTTGCACAAAATAGGCCTTATATAAGCAAATTTTCAATTTTTTGACCCCCCGGGGCAGGGTCAAATTTGACCCCAGGGGCATAATTTGAACAGACTTGGTAGAGGACTATAAGATGTCACTACATACTAAATTTGGTAGCCCTAGGCCCAATGGTTATGGACAAGAAGATTTTTAAAGTTTGCACAAAATAGGCCTTATATAAGCAAATTTTCAATTTTTTTAACCCCTGGGGCAGGGTCAAATTTGACCCCAGGGGCATAATTTGAACAAATTTGAAAGAGGTTCACCACATGAACATTCCTGAGAAATTTCATCAGCATTGGACCAGTAGTTTAGGAGAAGATGTTTAAAGAAAAAATTAACGCACGCACGCACGCACGAACGCACACACGACGGACACAGGACCATGACATAAGCCCCGCTGGCCTTTGGCCAGTGGAGCTAATAAAAAACTAAATATTTACGTTTTTGTCAAATATATGATAAAAATGCTTAAGTCAATGATCTTTATTTCAACATGGTGTTTATTTAATACATAGTAACAAAAAGAATCTAAGGAAATAGGTGGAGTTCAAGTGCAACATGTCCTTTTTTTAGAAAAGATCCACATATTTTACAGTGTATTGATTTCAATCCATTTAAGACTTTGGACAACGTAAACATTGTACATGTAATTTAATAGTGCCATACATATATGCTGGTAAAAAATGTGAATGTACAGACATTTTGCTGATGGTAACCATGGTTACCATGACAACAAATAGATAAAATATCAATTTTTAATGTTTTGAACAGCAAGAACACCTAATTTTAATAGTAAATCCTTTCCCATACATATCAAACATGAAAAAGAACAACATTATTTGACGAAACAATTTAACTACAATTTGTTTACGAAACCCACATAGTAAAACCGCCATAAATAAACACAAATAATAACAACATGTACTTCTAATTCAGAACAATTAAAGATGAACATGTATTATTTTTAAGGCATTAAACGATACCTTCTATAAATCAGTTCAAATAAACATAATACCATTATCATATAAATAGAATTAATTCCATCAACAAATAAGTAAATGCCAAAATAATGTTTCCATAGCAACCATCATTCTTATTTTACATGTAAATGGGTTTCGCAATAATGGGTATGATGAGCTTCAACAAAACTTATATATTACCACCTGTCATAATAAATGAACACACATGGACATATGGCTAAATGTTTTGACAAACTTTATAAAACATGTTTCAAGACATGACATTTTATATTAATAGCATCACATCATAAGTTTCAATTTAGAAAATACCACAGGCCAATTTAATTAAAATTTTCACTAGTAATTGTTGCTGAAAAGTTCACCAATGAACAGTTTATATGGTAAACAATAAAATATAACTTAGTAATCAAAACAAATAATCTAAGGCTATTTGACAAACAGGATCATACAATTTTCAACCTTAAAACAAACAAAGATAGGACAGGGCACATGTTTTTTGCAACTTCTGAGTTACACAGAACAGTTTTTGTTTCTTTTACTTCGGCTTGGGACAGGTAGCTTGTCTACTGAGGTCTGATTTAAAAAAAACTGCCATATTTCCTCATAAAGGTACCGTTGTCAGGCGATACTGAGTCAAGGTCCTTTAATTCAGGCTTGGCAAGACTGGCTAGACATTGATGGTAAGAGGTCAGAACTCTTTAAAGTTTAACAAACAGTAAGTTTCAACTGTAGATTTTTCAGTTGTTTTACAAAATACCAAACTTGGTTTACCAGCAACAATGAGGAAATGTTGGTACTTTCAAAGGTTCTTCAAGGGTATCAACAACTGGGCAAGAAAAGTTTTCCAATCGTATAGGTGCACAGGCTTCTCCAAATCACCAATCATGTGCGGCACATTAAGTCCAGACTTTGAGGAGGTGGATACAGTCTCAACAACAGCCTCGATGGTCTCTGCATCACAAAGTCTGGAAAAGTGTGAGGCATGAACATTGGTTAAATATTGCAGAGCTTTATTTCTTTCTTAGAGAATGGCAGTTTTTCAAATATTTGATAAGCCTGTGACTCACATGTTCACACACAATTTAACTATTTAACTAAACTATTGTTTCACAATTTAGAACAGTTCTCAACTCATTTTTTCACAAAATGAGGCAGGAACGCGCTGTCGTTCGCCACTTGAGCCATTTGCGAAAATATTGAGAATTTGGCTCAAGAAAAATCCGATTTGCGAAAATGCTAAAATCTCGTAAAATTTCATTGAAAACAGCCGCCATTTTAACCCGAAACTGGTTTTCTATATTTTTCTTTTTGTTTCAATGAAAGTATTCGCAATTTGAACAGTGAACGAAAACCGGTCTGCACCTGTATCGAACCATCGCTTGACCTTATTGTTATTGAAGTGAACATGGTAGCTGGCCAATCAAAACCGAGCGCGCTTACACATGACATGACGTTGTTGAATGAAACGCAAAAATGGGTGGAGCTTTGAATACACAGTTAATATTGTCGTCTGCAAACAAAATAGCGGCCGGTCGCAAATATCGTATAATAAGATTAAAAATGAAAATAAGCGTGACAATAAATTAACTATTTCCAAGCTGACTATCGATCTAAATTAAAGCGTGATAATTAAATAATTAGTTCTATGTTGTTGATGTTACAACTTTCTGCCGATTTTCGATTGAAATGAAAAGGTGATAATTAATTAATTTGATCGTTTTACTCACACACTATGCTAACTAACAGTGGTGTATTTTAATCAAAGGAAAACGTGAAAAACACGCGCGGTTTAATTGCAATTAAAGTTTAATTAAAGTTACGAATTTGTAACGCATAGGAAGACTAATTCATGTCGTCTACTATATAAATGGAAGTAACCACTTCGTCCGTACAGTCGCTAACATAACTTCTTTAACCTTAAAGCGTCCATTGACCGAAAATGAGTCTGGACAAAAAAAATAAATAAATAAAACACAAAAAACTAGAGCATTCAAAGAGTCATGGAAAGTTGATTATAATTGGCTTCGCTTTGAGAATCAAAATCAATGTACTGTGACCTATGCATTAAGGTGCAGAATTCCAACACGTTCACTGTAGGTTGCAATATCCTGAAAAAAGACTCGGTGATCCCAGTCCCACAAATACACTCAGACATTGACACTGTCTCTGACTACTTAGGTACTGTAGGAATTGAAGGCTCACAGTCTGAACTGCTTTGCTTTGCCAATTTTACAAAAGCCAGCCATAATTCTGGAAACAAGTCACAGGCTGTCAAGTGACCTTTTTTCAAAAAGTAGGAAAAAATAGGAACTACTTTTGCAAGAAAAGTAGGAAAAAAGTAGGAAAAAGTAGGAACTTTTCCCTCAAAAGTAGGAATACATAATACTTATTTTTTAGACACAGGTCCAGGAAACATAGCTTGAAACAGAGCAGGAGTGCCATCACATGTTCTGTAACAGTATGGATACCCACTTGAAGCTACCTTAAGGGCCCAGAAGATTTCAGCCTTTTGTACCTGTTCCTTGTGTGATGGATGTACTTGCATACAGATAGATTTATCCCCACAACCCTGAGAGCTGCTTGGCTTTTGGGCACTTCCAAACAAACGCTTTTGTGAATTATCATGCATGTATTTCATGTTTTCCTTGTATTTTTATCCATCTGCATGACTTATAAGTTGATTAGCACCAGAATTACTACAAGATGGACTTCATTCAGACAGTACAATATCTTGCAAACTCATTGCCGGTATCTCTCTTGCACCATGATCCCAGTGTTTTTCCACTGTTGTCCAACTTCTCCATCCATGAAGGGTTAAACTTTGTTTTCCCACTAGGAATTTAAGCACTTATAGTGTATCTATGATAATTAAGTTTCAAGCAAAGCTACCCTGATAAAGAAGTATACATGTAATTAGATGCTGTTCATTTTGGTGTATCATCAAATAAGTGGTTAGAGGTCTTCTGTGCATCGATATAAAAATGGTAATTATATTGTGCATGTTATATCCTTAATCAGAAGACCAAATTTATTTAGTGATACACCAACTTGTTGTACAAGATTAATACTAGTATATAAAGCAGTGTAAATGCTCTGCTACAGCTACATTGTGAAACCTTTAAATTGACAATAGGGTGCAGTTATAATGACTTAAGTTACATTCAAAATGACTGGTCATTGCAGAGCAGATTATGCAACTGGAGATAGGACCTTATCACCTGACATCTTTTATGACAGCATTGATTGGGCAATGAAACATTGTTTATTCCAGTTTCAAATAATGGCTTTTACATTATTGATGACTTTGCGGGAGTGTAATAATGCCGTTTAATAATTTTAATACTTCGCTTTAACACCTTGAAGTTACCTCACTAGCTATGGCATTATTAGACAAGAATTGTGTTTGTCCGAAACACAATGCCCACTATTGCGCAGCTTTGAAATAAAATTTCAATATATCATTTGGCAGGTTTAGAAATTATCTCCCTTTTAAAGCTTATTACTTCCCTTGGATTGTATTTTTTAACTTTTGACCTTGAAGGATGACCTTCACCTTTCACCACTCAAAATGTGCAGCTTCATTTGATACACATGCATGCCAAATATCAAGTTGCTTTCTTCAATATTGCAAAAGTTATGGCCCATATAAAAGTTTTCGGACGGACACACACACACAGACAGACAGACAAACGGACTGACAGTACAACTGCAATATGCCACCCTACCGGGAACATAAAAATGTATCAGGGCATTTAGGCTCTGTGCATTTATCTTTAATTACTAAACATGATGTACCTATGATATCAATAGAACATCATATCCGTTGTCATGTAATACAGAATTTATTACATTATATTTGTAAATGATGAAAACTCGGCAAAGCATCAGTTTTATCTTTTTTCCAATAACTTGTGTAATAAAGTCCATATTACATAACCACTTATACAATACATGTATCTCTATATCTCTACATTCCAAACAGCAATATCATGTAAACATGCATAAGGTTTGGTCAAATTGTTGTCAATGGAAACAAAATAAAACTGGAATAAACAATGGGTTCCCTCAGCTCTTGCATCACTGGGAACTGTGTAAGGTAGTGAAGTCTGCAGTGTACAAATGCTAAGGAAGTAAACAAGGCACTATTGTTACTTCAAAAAAAAACTTGTCAATAATTTTAAAAGTTACATAAGAAATAAATATTTATGCTCCTGAAGAGGTGCTAGCAGACAGTCAGCATGGGTTGTCAGGTCTCATCTAGATGAATGCACATTAACAGGGATACAGTCATGCCATAGATTCATTCATCCTGCAAGTTTACTAAATAAACTTAAAAGAAATAATTCTCCATTGAAAATGAAAAAGTAGGAATAGTAGGAAGATTTGGTAAAAAAATAGGAAAAAGTAGGATCCTGATGAAAAAGTAGGAAATAGTAGGAAAAAGTAGGAAAAAGTATGACCGCTTGACAGCCTGAAGTCAGTGACTGACATTCACTCTGCTGCAAATTTGGCAATTAAAAGTGTCCATTCCTATACAGCAGTCAGCATCAGCAGAAGCTGCCAAAAGGTTGTTAGTATCCCCAGTGTCTACAGTTGATTGTGAACGAGGGTTCAGTAGGCAGAATGTAATCAAAACTGATCTACGAAATTGTTTGACTGTAAAAAATTTGGAACATCTCATGAAAATCTCAATTGAAGGAAAAGGCTGCAAAGATGTTGACTTTAAAGTGATCTACAAACTGTGGGCTGGTAAAAAACATTGCAGAACAATAATGAAATAATGATACACTTCATGACTTTGTTCTCTTTATATAGCAGGATTTGTTTGAAATGTATTTTGTGAATGAAATATATGCTTGTATTTTACATGCCATTCATCATGTTGTTAAAAATGTGCTGTATGAAAATATCTCTATTACTATGAAAATTGTGATGTGATGTATATTATGATATGTGACATGTGCTTGTTGTCGTGAAAAGAAATATGAAAAATCTATAATATATATTATTATTTGAAACAAACAAAAACTGGTTGGCAATAGGCCCAAAACGCACCACAGACAATCTAGGATCCAAAAAATTTCCGGGGGGGGTGGGGGGGGGGCATGCCCTAGATCTGGGTGGCTCAAACATTTTTTGGGCCAGCGCTAGCCCTGTGAGGGGCCAAAGGCCACTTCACAAAGATGGGAAAAAGTCCATGTATTAAAAACATTTCTTATGAATACCGGAAGTAATAATTTTGCAAGTGCTCATTGCAATATGTATACTAACATTATCAGATGGTAAATCAGTATCTACTGACGAGTAACACTTTGACTTCCATAATCCAAAATGCCAATCAGGCTAGAACTTGATGTGGCCGCAGTCACCATCATCGAGTTACTCATTCGAGTGTGCAGTCCTAATTGAAAATGGAAAGGATATTAACATATCATTTTCACAATCTGTAAAAAAACTCATAAAACTTAAACACAAATATTATGTCTATTCTAAGCCCTTCTTATTTGTTAACCAAACAAAAAGCATTCCCAAACATTTTTAATATCAAATATTCCATTGATTAATATGAAATCTGTTTTAACATAATTATATGTAATTAAGGAGTGATTTTATTTTTTGTCTAAAATTTTATCCTTTAAGATGCAAAAATGGTACCAAGTTTTCATGCAATAACATTGTGTGCATAAGTCAAAGTTCTTACCAACACTAACTCTCCACATTGCATACCAAAGTACACAGTTGTTCTTATTTTGTCCAGCAGTTGTAGAAAACTGCCTCTTCCTACCCTACTTCACATTTTTTCGCAGTCTTGAAGTAGTTTGGTCCAACCTAAGATATATTTAAGTTTTTAAAACAATTGTCAAGATTGAAAAGATAAATATCTTTCACTTAACTTCATAGCAATATAACAAAATAATGCAATAATAATAATCAATAATAATAATCATAATAATTAAGTGTCTTTAGGAGTTTCGTAAAGTCTGAGCTTTATCAAGTGGACTTTTATTACTAAATTTAATTCATCACGAGTGAGTTCATGGCAGTATTGTCTAAAAGAGATTGCTTGTTGAAAGTCAATGACATCGCTGCACGGTTCGTTATGAAATGAATAACAGCCACATGTTAGAATTTGGAATTTGTTTTGCTTTTCTTGTTCCTTGAATTGTTTAAATCAAACAAGGAATTCTCAATAGGGACAGACACTCCATCTGTCTCATTTAGCGCTGAATCCTGATAATTCTGTTTTTGAACAGTTTGACTCATAGTTAATGTCTTCATCAGAATCTGAAGAGGGCACATTTTCATTTTAATAGTTCTAATACATGGCTTGTAATATTATCATGTATAATGCTTGATGGTCTGTTTTGAAATCATTAATGTCAAGTTGTCAACCAAATTCAAATCTTTAATAAAAAATATCATCCTGGCCCTGTGAGATTTCATTTGGGATCGTGCTTGCTGAACTTTCTTGTGACATATTTACAATTTAAATAAGTGCGCAATTACATTTTGTTACCAACAACAAAGTTTTCGTAGCGAAGTATTTTACTTCCGGGTTAACAGTTTCATTTTCAGTGTTCTCTAAATAGGACCATTGTTTACCAAAATTAAATGATTGTCAAGTTTATTAAAATATCTTACCTGATTTTAACTACGATCCTTCAATTGAAGAAATTATTGTCAGGATTGATTGACAATTTATTCCAAAGGAACTCGCAAACAAACGGTGAACAATCTCAATGCGTAGGCTAATTAAGACACGCCATTTTTAGTAGAGGTCGCTCAACAAAGCAACGGTTACTTCCAACCAAATAAAAAATTATAAGTGTACATTGTCGATCAGAGCTCGGGGGCATTTCATTCTTCGAAAATATGCATATATCTCAAGTTTCAATAGGTTTTTCAAAATACAATTATACTTTATTTCCATTTTTATAACGCCACGCGTAGCTTAAAATAACGTCGACCGCGTTTGTACTGATTTCTGCTGACGACGTCACATATGTTTATAATATTTAGACGGTGCTTGTGAAAGTTGATATGTTGTATTTGTTTTAAAAATCTTAAATAAATTTAAATCAAGCTCAATTAAATAACAGAAGAATAGCTCATTTGAATGTTGGTCATATGGTTGGTTGTAAATCGTGGCACATATGTTATTTATTTGTTTACATATTTTTAAAAACCAGTACGTACGGTCAATATTTATGAATGTATACAACAATGCATATTCGTACCATTACACATGGAAGGATGTATGCTTTGAAGGCCTTCTGTAGTCAAGCCCGATGGACATGGCGTACATTCTGTGCTCGTAAAGTCTTCTTTGTAGGTACCACGTGGACAGCGTTCACAGTAATAGTCTACCGGGTAACTTCCTGGGCCGCATTGTACTGTAATACAAACATAGTATGTAATGCTTTGTGATGGAATGTGGATAATTGTTGGGAAAATCATTCAAAATATCGGTCATGAAATGACGGTCACCATTTACCGTAGTAAATCATCAACTGAGAACACGTTTATATTTCCGTAACTGCACTGGTAAAACATACTATTGTTTAATCATTTACCGTATTGATTCACGCGACCTTTGGTCTTCCGAAAATGTATAGAGACAATTTAATCAGGTAATGCATCAAGGGTACTAATAACAACCACAAGGCATTGGAGCTGAACATTTTTGTACAAAGTTATTAAAATATGAAGAGTATTAAAATCCTCCTTAAGCTCATTGATAAAATGACAGCCATTCTCAGGGCACACTTTCCAATTTATTACTGTCTAAAACACTCTTCAATTTTGCCGTGTTTGCATTTCAATTCAGGATCTTATGTTCAATCAGTTCACGAACATACATTTATATTCAATCATTTTGTGAACGTTACCCTTTACATTTTGTCTAAGCCAACACCTCACTGTAAAAGTAAATGTATGTTTTCTTCAAGACGACTCAAACACGCGTGTAAGATATAACTTAAATTTTATACAGATTGTTAAGGATATTTCAGTTTGTTTGAATTTGAAAAACAAAAGTAGATCAATTACTGCGCAATATACTTTTGTATAACAATTTAAACAGGAATGTTTATCACATTTTGAAACAGCTGTAAAGTTACGATCAGACAATGTATTTTAGCATTGCAAGCATTGATCATTAAATAGTCTTAGGTGAAACTTGAGTATTATAACGGATGACAAAAACATACTTGTGCACAATTACCAAATACAAAGAAATGAATCTGTAAAAGCGAACCATATTATATCAACGTTAAATTAGAAAATCATCATTGTTTTTTTACCACTACAATACGGTTATCAGTTGAATGAACTGTTCATCTTAATTTAATAGCACATGACGTCCATCGAGCATGTGGAGCAACTTGTGCAGCAACTTTTTTTTTACCGGAAATTGTGTAATCGTCAACACTACCATATGTTACCGTATATTTTACAAGAATTGCAATGTCTTTGTAAAACAAACACCATATTACTATTAACTACATGAGTTTTTGTGTTTAAATTAACATTACCACAGAAATAGTCCATTTCTACGGTTCCTGGCGGACAATCAACCTCGCCCTCTACCTGAGTCCCGTTCGGTCCGATATCATAAAGTGTTTCGTCCACCTTTATAGAAAATCTGGTCTCGTTGACTCGACGCTGGAGCGTGTAGTAAGTCTCCTCAAGGAGATCATAGCACCAGCTGGGAACTTCATAATGCAATTAATTAATTGTTTCTTTTTTTTAACTGCCATTGCACAAATACTCATTTTATTTAATAATGTGTCAAAAGTAAAACAGCCAGTTGAATTTAAGAAATACAGATTTAAACTTATGTCACATTATTTTTCATGTTCACTCTTTTTAAGTAAGCGTTAGTTTAGTAGCATTTAGTACAAGTGCCGTGAATATCGCATTATTCGACATCAAACATTAAAAAATGTGGCGAATTTTAATAACTTAAGAGAAATACTTTTTATTACATTTGAAATACAAAAGTTTGAAGGATGAAATATTGTGTCCTTTGTGACATTCATTCACAATAAAATAAATAATGTTTATGATATCTGAACGAAAACGAAAACGAACAACCCGAATTTCGTTTTACAACAACAAATATTTTTTCGTGAATAATCGTATGTAAAATATATGTCATACACGTTTTCTAAAAACGAACCTTTAGAAGGTGTACATGACAATTCAACAAAAAAACCAACATGTGGAGTATTGCTCCGCGTATGTCTACTGGTCGTCGCTGCACTTGTCACCTTCAGGGAAGATACACTACAGCTTCCGTTCTGGACGCACAGTAACGCATCTAATTGAGTCTGAACCGTGGACCGTATGACCGCCTGAACATTGGTATGGGAAATTGCTGCCACGTCTGTTGTGAGGTCTTCGTATGTACCCGCGTATTTCATTGTATTACCTTCGGCCAGTTTGATCTCTTTGAATGTATTTGGAGCAAAACTTTGACTTATACGGATACGATATAAAACTTATGAAACGATTGTTTTATCGTCACCAATTGAAAAAATATAGATAGTAATCTATGTCATTTAAATATATTCGAAACTTTACGTCTTCCACAAGCCAGTATTTTAACTAATTACCATCTTACCGGAGCAGGTACCGATCTTTGCATCTGGGTTCTCGTCGCTGCGAATGTTCCACACATACCCGGTGTCCGGGCCGCACATTATGTTATCTAGAAACAGGTCCGAGTCAAAAGCATATCCGCCGTCACAGAAAGGGTGACACTGTCGAATAGTTCCCATCACCCAAGAGCAGTTGATGGACCCGTGTTCAGGATTTGGTGGATCCCTGTCGCATTCTATAAGCGGAAAACAGTAATTAACTTTTAAATTCGTAAAATGTAACAGTAGGCAACATTTTCATTATCAATTTTGCTATTTATCTATTTACCAGTCCGTCTGCAAATACAATAAAACAATACATAGATGCATTACCATTTATAATTGTTCACCCCCAAATTTTTTTTGATGTGTAACCGATTATACCTACCGTACACACATGCGTCCGGTGTTTTGCAAATCCGCAAATCCGTTGCGTCCCCTGTTCAATTCGCCCCGCCGTTCTCTGGTTCCGGGTCGGAGCAGTCCCGAACACGGACCTGATGTCCGGAGTCGCACGTGACTGAGCACGGTCCCCATATACCCCAGGTAGTCCAACCGCCATCAACTTCAAGAAATAGCATGCCCATTTAGACAACCCGAGTCAAGTTAAATTGCTAGCATATTAGAGTTGCATATACCGCTCTTTAAATATGCTACAAATACTAGAAGATATATAATACTGCAGAAATAACCGGAAACAAAACCGATTCATTGTAAAAGAGGTGATTTTGTACTATCAGCACTTTATTTCAAAGTACCTATAGTTGTCTCGCAAAACGCTCCAGTGAATTCAAACCTGCATTCACAAGTATACGATTCTTCTTCATCTATGCACGTAGCGCCATTTTGGCATGAATTCCCAACGCAATCGTCGATATTCACGTCGCATCTGTCGCCAGTGTAAGCCTTCATGCACGAGCATGTAAACATGTCTTGCCCATCTAGGCACGTTTCTTCATTCTCGCAAGGAGTGCTTGCACAGTTGTCAATATCTGCAATGTATATTCGACTATCACTTAAAACCTTTATTCAATACCGAACATTTTTTATTACTATAATTTACCGTTATTTTTTAATTGAACAGTATAAAGAGTTAAAAGCTTAGCAAGACAATATGCAATAATTTATTAATAGCGATGTGCAAAAAGTACTCAAATTAACGAAACATTCGATGAAGGTTTTCGATTTTAAATGATGTTTGTGTCCACACCCAACAAAACATCTTATTTTATTAAGGGTCTACTTAATATTTATTTATTTCAAGTTATAACCGTTTATTGTGTTTCTTTACAAAATAAATACCAATTTTTGTGCGAATACAATACCAGATTAATGTTAAATACAGCTAAAAAATAAGACAAATAATCGTGTACCCATCAAAGGCAAATAAATCTAGTATTCCTCATGATAACTGTCGCTGTATTTATCGAATAGATTCGGCAACATGTAACCTCTCTGTTATTCTAGTAAATTACTATAAGCATTTCTTTACAATTAAGAAATCTTGGTATATGCCAGATTCGTAAATTTGCTAAAATAAAGGTGTCCTTAAAAATTGCTTGAAATAAATGCGAAGGTTGTGTCGCAAAGAGGTTGTATTGGAGTCTGGAGACTTTGTGTCAGTCAGGCGAATTCAAACTCTCAACTTATTTATTATATTCTCATTCAAATATGTTATTACAATGCTTGGGAAAGATTGCGGGCAAATCAACGCCGATTATCTTGGCATGGTATCATTTCATAAGTCAGGTTTAAACAAAAATCGTGTTGCACATATAATCATTCTTGAATAATCAAGCTAAGAAGGCAGTTTCAATGGATCAAGGACGCCTTTTAAAGCACTCAATACACAGCAACCCGGACCAGTCATTTGACATATAGATGCCGCCATATATAGACAATTAATCAATTTAAAGATCTAGATTTTGATACAACACATAAAGCTAAATCACTATATAAAATGGTATATTAGTGCCTAATTGTTCTGATATATCAATGTCACTACCTATGCAATTTCTAGTATTGTTGCATGTTTTTTTATAAATTGTCTATGTAAATAATATATCACTGCCTACGTGGTCCTCATGAAACTAGGACCCTGAAAGCCGTGTGTGTTCGTATATCGCTGGTATTGTTACTAACTGCAATAGTACATATAAGGTTACCACTTTAAAGGTGAGCTGCAATTGCCACTTAATAATTGTGGTATACACGCACCCATTGCACGCACACACACAAATCTATGCATGTTTGACATTAGGAAATGAAACCACTTTTTAATACGCTCAGGTGGTCAAATTTCGATACAGGATGGCAATGTATGCGAAATTTATAGTTGGACCGGGATTGTTATATGCATCGATCTCTGAACCCAATTGATCCCGATTCGAGCTTCGGATAGATATTCTCCAGAAACACATTATGCTTAAGATAAAATTGACGCAGCACGCCGAAACAAAAAAACACACAAACCGCACGCAGCGCACCAATCTGAACGCATCGGACAGTGGGCTACACCACACCGTCTCTCTGATGTACGTAGGCGGCCGTCATATTGGATTTGGAACTACTTCAAAACAAGATGGCGGTCCCCTCGTAAAGATGAAAAATTTAAACGTGTGTTTTAGCTCGTCTTTTTCAAGATAACATTCTTTCAGTAATAATTTAATGTAGATTTGTGCATTCCCACAACGTACTTAAAAACTTGTTAAAATTTAAAGATGCCATTACTAACATACGTGTAACTGATAGGAGTACTTATAGTATTGACATCGAGTTAATTAAAAAATTAAATCAACTGTTTTCGTTATATTTTGTGAGATACGAGGATTGCTTACATAAACTTGATAAAGTATGAAACACATCACTCATTGTATGAGCATGGATGGCCGAGTGGTCCAAACGGTAGACTTTTACTCCATGGTGTCAATGGTTCGAGCCCATTTGAGGGTTACTTTTGCTTGATTGGTCATTGTCGGCTCGGGTACTTCTTACATGTACCCCGGGTACTCTTAAGTATACTAACATGTACCCCGGGTACAGTAAATATACTTAATCTGACCCGGTCGATTTAAGACTGTACCGGAGTTATATTCCCACCCCAAATCCGATGTCGTAAAACGCGCTACCGATTATCTTTAAAAAACTTCTCTTTTAACAAAACTGCATCAACATGCTTTTTGAGTATGAGTTTCCATAATATAGAGGCCATCTTACAGAAAATTGACATACATGTGAATATAATAAATTTCAAAAAGTAGCCAACAAAGACCGATTTAGCGTTACATTTCCCGGGTACGTTTTAGTATATTTACCGTACCCGGGGTACATGTAAGTATACTTAAGAGTACCCGGGGTACATGTAAGTAGTAACCGACCCAAAAATGACCAATCGAGCATTACTTTTATATTTTTATTCAATTTTATTCTCTTTTTTTTTATTGCAGCTGTTTAGATTCAATGTTTGCATTTATCAATATAGCATAGAGTCTATAATGAAAAAAATAATTTGGGGAGTTCTTATGTTATAGTTAGATTTTGTGACATTTAAAGGATTGCTAATATAAAGTATAAAATAAAACACTGACTATATGGGAGCACTGATGGCCCATTGGTTTAAGCTTTTACTCCAAGGGTCAGTGGATCGAGCCCAGTTAAGGAAGACTTCCTTTCTTTTTTTTTAATTTTTTTGTATTGAGGTATTTTGCTCAAATGTTTACTTATCAATTTAAAGTATTTAATAACAAACTTCAATACATGTCTAATTTGGGAAAACGTCCCTTTGAAATTGCTAGTTTTCCTCTTACATGCCCTTGTATTTTAAGATAGAATACTTTCCTCTCCAGAGGAAAGAGGTATGGGTTTGAATCCCATCGGGGGCTTCAGAGGATGATTCATTTTGAGACAAATGTTAATATTTGCTTTAGTGTATCCCAAAATTATCCTTATATTAAATTATAACTGTGAAAGATAATTCAAAATAATGTTTGTTTCTATATACATTGTGATCCATGGACATGAACATTCAATTATGCAAGAAACATGTATGATTTGAGGGAAGAATACGACAGCAAACTTAGAATGGACATTCATATAAGATTGTTAAGTAACCAATATAAAGAAGTGAAACAAACTATAAATGTTGTTAAGCTTAAAATTTTGTATGACGTCCTTGCTTCTGGACAGCAGAACAGTTTAGGCATAAATGATTACTCTTTTCTTTAGAATCAACAATGATGCATTATTACTTAAGCAAAGTTGAACTTTTTGATGAATTGGGAACTGAATTTTTCATGTTCGTTACCCGTACTGAACATAATGTTACTGGTGAACAAATGCCTCTTCTCTTTACACTCTACAGGAAGATGGTGTTTTTCATAAATATCCAGGTTAATTTGTATAAATACCGGGTAAGACCTCGTATAATATTTATATACATGTAAGCTATACATTTATGATGATGACATTTTGTGTTTCGCTGTAAATTTACAGAGAAAATATACTACAGCCGCATGTCACCAGAGTTGTTAAAAGGACATTTAGACAGTATTGTCCCTGACTTTTGCCCATTTTGACATATTCTTATAAACAAGAGGGCCACGATGGCCCTGTATCGCTCCACGGCTGAAAAAAAGACTGAAAGAAATATTCTCGGCATGTGCAAATACTTATGTATAGGCCCTATTTAAGCACATGTACACTTTTGTGACCCCCTGGGCTGGGTCAAAAACCCCAGCGGCATAATTTGAGCAAACTTTGTAGAGGAGTACTATACCTCACTACATACAAAATGTGGTAGCCCTAGGTCCTAGAGTTAAGGATAAGAATATGTTAACAGTTTTCACAAAATAAGCAAGATATAAGCGTATAATATAATGTTCAATTTTGTGACATGCGGGTCAGGGTCAAATTTGACCCAAAGGGCATAATTTGAACAAACTTGGTAGAGGACTATAAGATGTTACTGCATACCAAATTTGGTAGCCGTAGTCCGAATGGTTTTCAACAAGAAGATGTTTAAAGATTTCGCAAAATAGGCATTTTATAAGCGTTTATTCAATTTTGTGACCCCTGGGGCAGGGTCAAAGTTGACCCCAGAGGCATTATTTGAACAAATTTGGTAGAGGTTTATTAGATGCCACTACATACAAAATTTGGTAGCCCTAGGCCCAATGGTTATGAACAAAAAGATTTTTAAAGTTTTCACAAAATAGGCCCCATATAAGCGTATGTTCAGTTTTGTGACCCCCCCAGGCAGGGTCAAATTTGACCCAAGGGGCATAATTTGATCAAACTTGATAGAAAACTATTAGATGTCACTACATACAAAATTTGGTAGCCCTATGCCTTATGGTTAAGGACAAGAAGATACTTAAAGTTTTCACAAAATAGGCACTATATTAGCATATAATCGACTTTGTGGCCCCCAGGGCAGGGTCAAATTTGACCCCTGGGGCATAATTTGAACATACTAAGTAGAGGACTATACAATGTCACTACATACTAAATTGTGTAGCCCAAGGCCTAATGGTTATGGACAAGATTTTTTTTTTAAGATTTCACAAAATAGGCATTATATAAGCGTATGTTCAATTTTGTGACCCCCGGGGCAGGGTCAAATTTGACCCCAGGGATAAAATTTGAACAAATTTGGTAGAGGACTATTAGATGTCACTACATACAAAATTTGATAGCCCTAGGCCAGATGGTTATGGACAAGAATATATTTGAAGTTTTCACAAAATAGGCCTTATATAAGCATATGTTCAATTTTGTGACCCCCCGGGGCAGGGTCAAATTTGACCCCAGGGATAAAATTTGAACAAATTAGGTAGAGAACTATAAGATGTCACTACATACCAAATTTGGTAGCCCTAGGCCCAACGTTTACAGACAAGAAGTTTTAAAAGTTTTCACAAAAAAGGCTCCATATAAGGGTATGTTCAATTTTGTGACCCCCAGGGCAGGGTCAAATTTGACCCCAGGGGCATAATTTGAACAAACTTGGTAGAGGACTATAAGATGTCACTACATACCAAATTTGGTAGCCCTAGGCCCAATGGTTATGGACAAGAAGGTTTTAAATTTTCACAAAAAATTAGCCCTTTATAAGCATATATTCAATTTTGTGACCCCCGGGGCAGTTTCAAATTTGACCCCAGGGGCATAATGTGCACAAACTAAGAAGAGAACTTCATACTAAATTTGGTAGCCCTGTGCCATACAGTTATGGACAAGAAGTTTTTAAAGTTTTCACAAAATAGGCCTTATATAAGCATATGTTCAATTTTGTGACCCTTGGGACAGAGTCAAACTTGACCCCAGGGGCATAATTTGAACAAACTTTGTAGAAGACTATAAGATGTCACTACATACCAAATTTGGGAGCCCTAGGCCCAATGGATATGGACAAAAGATTTTTAAAGTTTTCACAAAATAAGCACTTTATAAGCATATATTCAATTTTGTGAACCCCGGAACAGGGTCAAACTTAACCCCAGGGGCATAATTTGAACAAACTTGGTAGAGGACTTTATATGCCACTACAAACAAAATTTGGTAGCCCTAGGCCCAATGGATATGGACAAGAAATTTTTTAAGTTTTTACAAAATAGGCCTTATATAAGCATATGTTCAATGTTGTGACCCTCGGGGCAGGGTCAAACTTGACCCCAGGGACATAATTTGAACAAACTTGGTAGAGGACTATAAGATGCCACTACATACCTAATTTGGTAGCCCTAGGCCCAATGCTTATGGACAAGAAGTTTTTAAAGTTTTCACAAAATAGGCCTTATATACGCCTATGTTCAATTTTGTGACCCCCGGGGCAGTGTCAAATTTGACCCCAGGGGTAAAATTTGAACAAATTTGGTAGAGGACTATTAGATGTCTCTACATACCAAATTTGATAGCCCTAGGCCCAATGGTTATGGGCGAGAAGATTTTGAAAGTTTTCACAAAATAGGCCTTAAATAAGCAATTTTCAATTTTGTGACCCCCGGGGCAGGGTCAAATTTGACCCAGAGGCATAATTTGAACAAATTTGGCCAGTGGAGCTAAAAACTGATTCTTTGTTTAGCATGCAAAGGGGATGGAGGAACATTTGTTGGTGCCTTTTTGAAAAGTTGTTTCATTGTGTGGAAAATTGAGTTTAAAAATGTATACACAATGCCTAATATGTGGCAAATTCCAACAATGTCTGTGGTTTTTCATGTAAAAATAAGAGATGTGTTTGTCAGAAACATAATGCCCCCTATTGCGCCGCTTTGAAGCCATATATTTGACCTTTAAGGATGACCTTGACCTTTCAGCACTCAAAATGTGCAGCTCCATAAGATACACATGTATGCCAAATATTAAGTTGCTATCTTCAATATTGCAAAAGTTATAGGAAATGTTTAAGTTTCCGGACAGACAGTTAGCACATATAAGTTGGTTATACAAATTCACTGAGTGTAAACATTGGGCACTTATATAGCTCAAAGTGACAGGGAAACAAATTCTTGTGTTCTGATTTACATATTTACACTTGCAAAATTCAAAGTTAAGAATGGTAATTGTTCTCTTAATGCCAACAACTGCATAAATCTTAACATTGTAAACTGGTTGTTTTGTCTTTATTACTACTTTTGTACATTCTTTTGTATTGCCCTCTTAATATTAACTGTCAACATATATATTATATCCAGTAATTGTAGATATCAGATGTTTTGTGATGTAAATGTGTAGGGTTCTTGTTACTTGTCACACCCATTTCCATTTCATAATGCCTTAACACTGATATAGGATATTAGTGATTTTTGATTATTATATTTATGTAAACTTATTCTATATGCTGATGTAATTGTCATCCTTTATTTTCACAAAGATCCTAGTATCATCAGTAGTGTTTTTTGTAAAGAACTTGAAAATTGTATTAAATGGTTAGTGGATAACAAAGTGTCTTTACACCTTGGAAAAACTGAATGTATAGTGTTTGGTTCCAAAAGGAAATTATCTAAACTTCATAATTTTAATGTTAAATGTAATGATCACACTATTGTTTCTCCATCATCTTTTGAACACCTTGGTTCAATATTCGACACTGATCTTTCTGCTACATCTATTGTTAATAATATTATTAAAAAGGTGAACTCAAGAATAAGATTATTCAGGGGGGTAGCTAGCATTTTTTGAGCTGTAGGCCCGAATATGTTACATGAAAACATACATCTAAATGTGATACTAGTAACAAGATAATAGTATAACCAGTGCTCTCTAATAATATATGCTAATTACTATTTGATCTCAAGACTATAGTCTCAAGTTTAAATGAATGATATTTTTATGTGTATTAATGCCACCATTTTTTGTACATTTGCCACCCTTATATAGGACCCTATTGGAAATAAGTTGCAAAACTTTCATGGGACATCCTGTGGTATATATATATATCATGTCTTGATTTCAACATCTTGTAGCTACTTGTTATTTCAGATCTCTGCTAAATACACTGACTAGTTACTTGTAACTGAATTTAACTGATTAACTTTGACTGTGATATTCAAAATGTGATATATCAATGCATCGTGACCCAAAACCTGTGATAATTGTTTTCCAATTGTTAAATGTTGTAAATTTACTGTATTGTATGATCTGTTCTTGTATGACATATATATACCTATGCATGAATAATTCAATATTTAGAAAAGTGTGACTGACACTGTTTCCAGACATATTACCATTAAATTACTTCATGTCAGTAATGGCAGTCAGGGATGGAAAATATCTTTTTACAATTGTTGCCTGCACTGTCGACCATATTTAGTGTTTTTGTTTCCCATCTAAAGAGTACCGACCCAAAACCATGGGCATGCCTTTGATATGTATCTTTAAGTTTCTTAAAAGATAAATAATATAAATTTTAACAACACCACTGCTCAGTTTTAACATTTCAAATACAGTATGTCTTATTTTGAGAGGCCATTCTGAATTGAGTTCATTTCCAAGGGCAAAGTTATGCCTTAATATATTAATATTACCAAACTGAACATTGTTACACTGTCTCTAATTTTAATGGCACTGGATTGTTTAAGGCTTTGAAAAGCTAGTTGCCTGGCCGGGATAACAACATCTGGAATTAAAATGCCTAGAATAAAATATAAACAATATCTGCCAGAAGTACTGTAGGGTTGCCATCATCAAATGGACAGAAAGAATCGTTTTTCAAATTCAATCAAGCCCCACTCAATGTTAGTTCTTTGACATTGAGATACAGATTGTCACTGCCTGGCTGGTCACTATAATGCCATTGGGACCAACGTGGAGTTTACTATTTCTTATATTACACCGAAGAGTTTTCTCTTTACCACTGTACAGTGTTATACGATTGTTTATGGTATAGAACATAAACATATTGATTAAATCTCAAAGTTTGTCGCCTGCAGCCGAACATCAGCAATGTTGCAATGAATATAATTTAAGAAATACTGATTCTTTTAAGTTTGAATAATGTTGTTGTTTTCACTTCAATAAACAACTAATTGGCTTTCTTAACATTTTATTAAAATTTGAATATTTTGCATGCAATAATATCTAATTTAAAACAATAACATTAATAAATATTCTATTATATTACTCCTTTGATATTGGTCCTTATATATCTATATTATCGGTTGATTTAGTGCAAATTTACTGGTGTGTAACCCGAACTATATTTTCGGTGTAATATCTTCCGCCTAGAGGCGTTAGACATATCCTTCCACCAAATACACCCGAGAGACGATCGCCGTTATGGCGGAATTGTCCGAGGACTCCCGATTGGCAGCGCACCGCACAACGCCGGACATATGGTGATAACAATAGGTCACATTGAGCTTATGCAACTGAAATAGACATTTAACAATCTATTTAACATGTAATATTCAAGATTAGGGATCTTTTTTTTGTGATATGTAAATATTCATTTTTCGGGAGACTGTAAAACATATCAGCACTACCCTTCAAGTAAAACTGCTAATCAAAAGTGGCTTTCTGTGTTTACTTGTTTTGCATTTTTTTTATTCTGTCCTCCACATAATCGAGAATGCATTTTGCGGATTTTCTGGAAATATATG
Organism: Dreissena polymorpha; assembly: GCF_020536995.1. NCBI lineage: Eukaryota > Metazoa > Mollusca > Bivalvia > Myida > Dreissenidae > Dreissena > Dreissena polymorpha. The sequence goes on along the minus strand of NC_068361.1, from coordinate 123,430 downwards.
TATCATGCCAAGACTTTTCGCGTACATGTGTAGTTCGTGCATTGTAACTTGTTTCACTAAAACAGAAATAGTCGGTTTTAAACCGCTGACAAAAGGTCATAGGCTAATATTTTTGTTTAATCTACTGACTACCTGTGTTCATCATTGTTTTCGGTTAAATATCAAATATTTCGATAATGTCATGTAAGAGTAATTGGACGCCCAATTAAACCAAACACACAAAATTGAGTGGAACATACGAATATCAATCTTCACATTTAATTACCTAAACGAGACTTTGATACACTTAACTAATAGCATATCATATAAACAACAAAATACAGATATGTCATGGATTCGTGATAATGTTTGTTCATCCCCATTGTATAATATCTATATGTACAATTTTAAAATTTACCATCGCATTTGGTCGCAGATATGAGGAACGGACCTTCGAGCTTCTGAAACTGTCTCCAAGCTATCACGTTACCTCGCTGATCGTTTACGCATCTTGGCAAAGAACGTATTTCAGAATCATTGAAACTAACGTCCCAGAGATTCAATGACGTCACTCTTCCGACAAACATGTCTCCTTGTTTGAATATTATTTAGATAGTTTCATATAACTGACGAATACATTTATAGTGTGACATGTAATAATGAAATTGGAAAAAGAATTGAATTATAACACTTCTATACACTAATTTGTTTTTCAAAGTTATGAAAAACATTATGTTACTTTTTTACTATGAATCAATATTAATTATATGTCGTGTACGGTTAATTTGAAACCATATAGTGCGGCGATTTAATGTGTATAATACGATTCATTTCATCTGGCCTTAACGAATACTCCGTTCTATTCTAAATCAAGATTATACATACCTTGCATTTGTGATATTGATCATTTGACACCTGAATATAATCATGTATAGAATGGGCGCAATTCGCTTTTTACCGATATTCTTATGGTAATTGTGCAAAGCCACAAGGTGGCTGTATGCATGTAGCTAAGTTCGAAACGAACATTTGGCATTTTCGTTTACAATCCATTATAATTGTTTATGCAAAAATTAATTAGCGCCGTGTTAATTATATGGTACAATACTGAAATTCAATCAACTTGAATCACCCGAAAGTCACAATATCATTAAAATAAATTGTGCGGTCAGAACTTCGGGAATTACCTCCTCAACAGTTTGTAATCTTCGGAGGTCAATACCGTCTCATTGGCGCAAGCTTGTGAGGATCTAATCTCAGTACCGCCGTCAACAAAAATGATAATATTGTTGCCTTCTACATGTAAGGAAATGTGGTGCCATCGAAGGTTATCCAAAAGGCCATACACAGGAAAGGAAAGATTGCACCTGTTGCAAAAGATATAATGCGTATTACACGGCAAGAATATAAGTCTGTATGACATGTGTGTACGCAAGAACTGATGACCATACTTCAGTGAGTATTATAATTACAAAAACATATAATGCGAACGAAATCGGTTCTCAAAACATGTGAAAGATACATGCCCAAGAAGTGTTACGTCAATGAAACCCTTACTAGTCCCAAGGCTTAGCACGGGTCTTTCGAACGCGTCAGTGATAACCATTATGCGATCACAATTGCTACACTTCATCCAGAGGGCCAGGTAGAGGCTTGTAATGTTGAAGGTGGGCGTGAACACCAAAGAGGCGTTCCCGTAAGAATATTCATCACTGGAAAACTCAAGGTCGAAATCTGAAAGTTATCATAGTAATTGCAGAAAAATGAAAATTAAGACGTCGTTTAAATAACCATGTTTGTAACAAGTACCAATTTATAATGTTGGTAGTTTGCTAGTCATCTGTTGCTCATAATAAAAAATATATGAAATACATGACAAAATTATGCAAATTAGTGAGAAAAATGTTGATAATAACGTATATCCCTAGAAATATGACATGGATATATGACCACTACTGATAAGTTTTTGGGAAAAATCAAACCTATAGATAACTTCAAAACTGTTGAATTATTGTTCTTGGCTTCTTGTAATTTTAATTTATTTGTTTATATTTTCTCACGTGATATACTTCTCGATATTTATTGGAATATAAAACAAAAGCATATACATATTGCGCAACCTGTGTTACAATAAAAACAAATAAGCATGATACGCTTGTCGCGTCCGTGGTAAAGCAGACCTTTTTTATTTTCACAGTTTGACTTTTCACTACCAATCACTTCTCACGAGAAACGGAACAAAAACATTATTCGAAAATAAATAATATAATACAATATTGTGTATCAAATATTGTTCAAGAATGAAAATTACTTTAAGTTATCGGTAGCATTTGATTTATGATTAACATATATTATAATACCATAACAATCATCCGTTGATGTTGCAGCTATATTCGCTCTTGTTGTCTTTGATCCAGTGCACGAGGTACATTTTGTTTGTCCGTATCCCGCAGAATAGGAGCCCATATCACACGGGGAGCAAGGAATGGTTCCGGTTTCCGAAACATATCCAGGTTGACACGTCTCTATTTTATAATGCAATAAAAATAAACTTCATTCAATGATTGTCTCAAATGCTTCACATAATCCTTTCGTTGTTTGTTACTGATTTTAAAGAAAACACTTATTGGTCGTTATGGTATAGTTTTCTTACCGACGCATTGATTGGCGTCGATTGATGCAAACTCTGGCGTGCTAGTACCGGCTGGACACCCAAGACATGCTATCTGCCCGGATATGGGTTGGTACTGACCTCTCGAACATGATCTACATTCGTTACCGCCCACATCATGGTATGTTCCCTTTGAGCACATAACTAAAAAGATTTCGGAATGGTAAGTTTGGTTTCAAATATTAACCTTTTATATATAAGAAGTGAGTGTATGATCACAACATTACTCTTTTTTGTGCTAAGACAATTATAGTGTTAACAGTATTGATCTGTACGTCTCTCTAGATAAATAAGTACAAAATGTATACATAATTTATGTCATGAAGAAGACATGCATGTAAATGAAATTCTCATAAACAAACAAAAGGTGTTGAGAGACGGACAATTTTGATGTTACGAATCAACAGCATACGGAAGTCTAAAATATATCATATATAGCAAGAAGGAAAACACGGTAAAAAACATACAACGAATGAAAGAAGGTCATACCAAGCGATGTAAACGTTCAGCTGCACTACTATTGATATGTCAAAAGTGCTTTAACTAGCTTAATGATGTTCTGTAAGTCTGAAAAATTGGATATCCTCATTGAATGTTTGTTCATAGTGTTATACTTCAAATCGTAACATTTGTTAACGACTTGTACTTACCACAACTAAGCGTGAACCTATCCGCATATGAGCCAATTGGACATGTGACGCTTGGATTGGAGACTTGAATCGAGGTTAGTTTCAGAGTCATCCGTCCACCCATGTCAAGACTGGCGTTTCTTTCTGCACGTGTCTGGTATATCCGCTCCTGCATCATTATTGCTTCTGCCGGTGACATTCTGTTCTTACCTTCTGTCGCGAAAGTCAAGACAACCGATACCGACATTGTGCTTCGTACTGATCGACGTACTCTCGCATTGATAGTTTCGTTGAAACAGTCTACCTGTAGTTTACTACTGTTTAAAAGGCGTGTGCAACATGTATGTATCATTGCTTTGCATCAAGAATGTGAAAGCAGGTAACACATGAATTAGGAATGTATCTTATAAGACCACACTCTAAGAATGTGAACATTGTGCCGTACGTATAATAATTTTTTGAAGATATTCACCGATCTAAGATACACATGTATAGAATCGTGCAATGCAACGAGCAGAGCAAATACGTTATCTGGATCTGTACACATTGCTAGCTGAACATTTTATTTAAAGCCAATGAGCTCTTTAAAAATGCATACATGCCTCTACGAAAGAAACGCTGCAGTTTGTGGCCGAGCATACATTTCCTAAACTGGCTTGTAAGGCGGCTATGAAGTTTATTTTAATCTGTTCTTTTGCCGCCCAACAATCGCCATCAAAATAGTAGTACTCTTCAAGCTTGTAATCGAAGAAAGAATTCTCGGAATCCCATTCTAGACAAAGAACAAGCGTCAGCATATTTTTAACGGTTACAAAAATATACGGAAAACTAGCAGAGTGGTTGCATTTAGACTAGTAGCGTAAAATAATATTTACAAACAGTATAAACATGTTTAAAACGACAATGCAACACAGACTCTATTGAAACTGAAACTCAAGAAACATCATCGGAAGAAAATTTCTTTAGTTAGCAGGGGAATACAAATTACACACCTGTACATTGTGGCAATTTTCCGTCTCCCTTAAGTCCAGAGAACTCTCCCTTTGTGTCACTGCATGTCAGCATTGGGTTGAATGCAGCATCCTGGACCACATATCCTTGCTGACACATTAACACGCAATATGCTCAACCCGCCCACGTGTCGCACGAAAGTGCCCCGTGCAAAGGAGGACACGGGCGGATACATCTCTCCTCAACTGAAACCGACATACAGGCATCTCAGTCATAAGTTTGTAGCAGTTGTTTATATTTCAGTCATTTCAAGGCAGTACACTAATTACACTTATTACGTCTCGAGCTAGCTGGAATATCAATACCAATACTATACCATAAGTTGAAAACTGCTCTACGTGATATATATGCAAGGAGGATAATAGCTGTTACCATAATTTCGTGACCAATCACAACACTACAATCACAAACCGTAAAACAGCGACCCACAATCGAGCCGGCAATCCTCTTTTTTTATTTTCAAATTCACATGTTTGCAATGGAAAACACTGTACGTACGTTCACAGAATGGTTGTGATGACCCAAATGTCCACCGTCCATACATGACGTTAACGGAGCCAAATGCGTCGAAATACACCTCCTCAGGGCCTTTCAAAACTGCCCCTTCTCGACATGCGAATACACATTTTGACCCGTAGTTCACTCCACTTGGACATACGACCGTCGTGAGAGGTCGTGGAAATAAATTAGTGCACGTGATCTCTGAAATGACATTTAAATATAGCCACGGACAAATGCATTTTCTCAATGAAACTTGGAATGAGAAATTTGTTAATTCTGCATATTTAAGTTATTGTGAATTTTCCGTTTGATTGTTAATATCAATTCGATAACTAAACCACTCACGTTTTACCGTCAACTTAATCTCCAACTTGCGGTATTGTTTTCGCTGTCCCACGCCTGGTACACCACCATGTACTCGCCCACTCGGACCACGGATCCTGGCGAGGGACCCTGAACCAGACGTGCAGAGGTGCTTCCCAGTCCAGCGTTGTCCGAGTGGACGGGATTCTGCCAGTTGACCTTAGTGACGTCAGTAGACTTGTCGGCGTAAAACACAAGCAGTGATGGGCACTGTGTGTACTGCGGAGGCGTGATATCTATTTAACGAGAATTTTTGGTCAACAATATTGGAGTCACCAGGAAACGAAAAACCCATTCATTTGTGCGCTACATTTATAGCATATTCTTCACTTTATTTATCGTTAAAAAATGAAATCCTGAATCAGCAGCATACATGATATTTTGTTAACCTTAAGCATATGCCTGACCTTTTGTGGAAATGATTAGAAAAGACGCATATTGCTATATTAAGTTTCGATATGGTCTTGTCGAGTTTTGGAATAGTTCGTATTATTAGTATGTATAAAAAGTAACTAGAGGTGTCTTCCAGAAAGAATACAAACATGGAGGTTCCTGTAATTTATCCTCGTGTTAATATAAGAACCTATAATTTCCTGCGCTAATACAACAGTAGTTGACTTAAGATGATATAACTTCTTGACTTATGATGCAATCATGCGTTTCTGATGAAATAACATGTATTGTACCTCGACAGAGAGGCTCTTGTCCAACCCATTTTCCGTTTGCATCGCACGTACGCACTCGAGAGTGTCCGGGCAGCACGCCAAAGCCATTCGTGCACGAGAAATGACATTTGCTAGGAAAATGGTATTCGTCTGTGCAGTGAATTGAAGTGTACACATTTCCGGGAATAAGCCTACCGCAGTCAATAGCTAAACACAACAATTTTGAAATTGCATAATACCAAGAAATGCATTCCAAATTGCCGATTGTAAACATCTTCGATTTGTTTTAAAGTTCAGTGTTATAGGCTAAGAGAAATAGAGTTGTTCTGTGCCACTGATGGGACATATTAACGATCATCATTAAACCTATTTGATTTGGAAATTTTCTTAAGATAACATCTCTAACCGTATAGTTTGATATCTTTGATAGATGGGTAAAATGTCTTTGTTGATTAATAACTTTAAAACTTATCACTATAATTTTTTAATTTCCAATTCACGATACTTATACACTAAACGTGTGTGTGTGTGAATTTTCGTTTCACCCGTCATGTTTTTGCATTAATGTTTTCATATTCTTTTGGCCTAGGTTTATTTGATTAAACTCGTTTAGGCGCGCTTTCTGTCAATGATTTATTGTGGAAAAGTGCAAGGTTCAGCTAGCCTTAAAACCGGTTTAAACCCCCAATTCGAATCATTGACTCTTCTTGGAGGTGATGACGGTTGTAATCTGTCTTTCTTTGTGGAAACGGTTGTAACGTATTTGATGGAGAGCACGATGACATAAACATTGACAAAGTCCAATTGTGATTTCTAAGCGTTTTATTTCTGCTTATTAACACAACACAACGTTCACAAATGTTTGTCAAATTCAAGATCAAAGCGAAGACCCGCAACGGGCTCCGCCCGCGACAACAAGCAATTATGCGCCTGCTATGTTCGGCTGCACGCGTCAGAGACTATTTTTTATTAAAAACAATATACAGATATCAAACGGTAACGCGTGCAAAATATGATGGGCCGTGTGCAAAATCATGTGTCTATGACGAATGCAACGGACACATAACGAATACATACGGAATCGACCGAAGTTTTGACAAACAAGGTAAGCAAATATTCGTGTCCGGTACTTATTGACGTTCGATAAACCGAGGCTTCTGAAATGTTGAACTATGTGACTGCCTATTGAAGATTGTATGCAATTGGTACACATTTCGATTATTATAGCTACTCACGTATGCAATCTGGCTGATTTAGAATACTCCATTGGTTTTCAGCCTGACATGTCGCAGTGTCCGACCCACGGAGAATGTATCCGAAGTGACAGTCAAACTTGCAAACTGTTCCAACGAACATCCCAGCAAACTGGCCGCATGATATCCAACCGTTTTGCATTGTTGACAAGGATTTGCAATACTTTGCTGATATTAAATTAAGTATCCATAATATGCTATTTTTGCACGGATACACTGACTTATTTCATAAACACAACTTATCATACAGTTCAATGCAAAATATTTAAACACTAGTTGATAAGTGTTGAATAGTACAACCTAGCTGTAATAATTAATCGATTATAATTATACATTTCCTAATCTAGATTTAGAAGCCATACAGTTTACCTAAGGCAATGTGGTTTTACTAATACACTGATTCATTATGTTATATTGAATGTTGAAGTTTCTTAGATAAACATGATCTGACATAAGTAAAAGTACAATACCAATCCCACGAACCACCTTGTAAAATAAAAAATAAATACTATAACTCTGATCATCGCCCGTTAACAGGGTACGGTTAAAATTTCACATACCAACTACAGTGACTTTGATGTTGCACCGCGCTGTGTTTCCACTGTTATCTTTAGCGCTATACTCGATCCAGTAGACGCCATGGTAAAATATATCTCCAGACGCTCTGCCCTGGCGCTGTACACTGCATACATATGTCAAAATAATTGAGTAAATCGAACATGTACGCACAGGGGGGTAATTACTTGTCACTGATGTAAGAACATTAACAGCCAATGAGAATTGCATGTGTATTCGGGTCGTTAAAATGTTTTTATTGACGATTGTCATGTTTTGTTTTTGTTGATGTTAAAATACATATATATATATATATTGTTTGTACGCGGTGATATATTTATAACTGTTGTTCAGAATATGGCACCATGCTTACTTTTTATAACAAAGGACATGTCATTTTAGTTGTTTGCATATATGGCTCTTTTTAATATTCTGTCAATAATAACATTACTTTAAACATTCTATAATCATATATTAAAAATATGATTATAACACAATTATAAACACATCATCACCAGATACTCAACAACTGTCAGATATAACCTTGGTTCCTGCAAATAGCGTCAACTAATACAATAAGTATGGGTTACAATAAAGCAACACTGAGCGTCGTTCTTTGCAGGTTACTCTTTTTAAAAGAACGATGAGGAAAATGTCAAACAACATACCGTGACAAATCACAATTGTGTGTGTGTGTGTTCTGTTTGGTGGAGCTTTGTCGAACAAAAAATTGTAAATTATTAAACACGTCTGAATATAATTCTAATCGCGAAGTATGTTACAATCATGTTGTATTCCTACCTGACATAACCGTCTTTGTTGTCCCATGCTGTTGGTGTCTCCCAATGAATTCGTGTTGAATATGGCATGCCCGGGTCCGTGTCTTGAATGATGTTTTCTGGACATGTCAGGATCGGCGGTGTTGTATCTCTCGGACGACGTTTTCGGCTGCATCCCGTACACAAATTTACACATGCCAGAAACCCACACGCAAAGCAAATGATGGTACACAATATACTGTGCATTTCATATTTTGTATATGCCTCTGTTGTTAACTAATGAGTTTGTGTTGCATTTACTGTACAAGCCTTATTTGTCATGCAAGGCAATTATCAAAAGTATATTGTATTAGCATGTGTCCTATATATTGTGCCGTATTCAGAGTAAGAATGTATTTAATTGCATAACAAACTGATCTCTCGTGTTCGCGATTATCTTCTTTAAGTGCGAGATATACCGCACTATGCCTTACACAATCTTTTCCAAGCCAGCCAATAAAATATGTTTTCAATAAAACAACGGTTTGCCGTGTATGATTTAATAGTGTCTGCATTTATTCAGCAACACATTAAGAGTATTGTTATAAATTAGAAGATAACATAGTCTGCTTAAAACAGATTTAATTTATAGATATCCCACTTTAGCAGTTTGTTGAATTTAGTAAATTCAGTTGTTTGCTTAGAGGGCTTTTCCTAACATAGTAGTCGTAAATAATCAGTCGCAACTGCTCGTAACAAATGCAAGCATGTTTCTAACGTAAATCTGCCAACATGTTCAAGTAACATATAAATGTCACTTGTTGTTGATTGAAATATACAATATGCAATTTATAATCTAAAAGCAATATGGTGTAAAGAATTGCGTGTTTAGTTTACATATATTTTAAAACACTCATGTCACATTATCCGTGTTAAGTGTTAATTTTTATTTGCTCTTGCGAACAATGGAAGTTTTATATAGGCATCGAGAGCAGTAAATGTTCCTTCAGATTACAGGTAAGTTCCATTTTTTCTATATGCATATTTACAGCAGATATATAACATACTCTTAAATAAAAACGTCGTTTGAAAAATAGATATAAATTTGTCTGACCATTTACAACCCCTCTGCATCGACTTAAGTGAACATCATATATAGTTTTTAATGCCGGAGGTTAGTGTACACAATGTTTAGTTTGATGAAGTGGTTAACATGTCATAATTTTCTAATATATCACTATTCGTTGATTCGGTTATACCTAAAAAAAATCAATATTGAATCTTTCATCGCTTTAAAATTGATCTTGAACATTGGAGTGTACCTTTATGTTTCAATATAGTTTTCGGGTTTATGTCTTAACATTTTGCGTTGCACTGTTTGAGAATTGATGCATTGAAATAAATGAAGAACTAAGGTTTTTCTTGTGATGTTGCAGCTGAATTTTAATGTGCATATATTTAAAACATATTACGCCATTATATCCAATGAATTTCGTCATAAAACAATTGATTTAAGATTTTAATTGCCGTAGCAAATCAGGGTGCACGATCAACGGGGTAATCAGGGGCTTACACACCGTAAAGAACTTAATTTTTGCAAATATCTCAAGTTATTGAAAATCCGTTGCGAAAGTCTTAAGTTCATAACAAAAATTCTTGCAGTTTGTATCGATATCTTAATATTAAAGTATAAATCCGTCAATACGTCTGAAATCGGTGCCAACATTTCACGTTGCGTTCTACATTACTGTATAGACGAATGCAGTATAGATCGCATTTGTGGCCACTAACACAGACTTATTATTTAAAGTAATTCTTAATTATTTCACATTGCCATAAGCAGCATAAAATGGTCTTTTATTCACTAGTTGAAATTCTTAAGAAAAATTGATTTAAAAAGTTATTTGAAATAAAGCACCACCTACCGTTGTGTTTACATACATTATAGTTTAATTGGAAACCCAACCAAGGCACCTGATCCTGCACCCTGCAAACGAGTCATGATTTAATATATCAAATTATTGTTTTCTATTAAAATCTGATCACGTTCGATAAAATATAGTGCTAACGTTTTTATAAGAATATATGTAGGTCTTCTTAATACATTTCAGACAAAGTATACGTGTATTATTGTTTTAGTTGTTACGTCATATGTTCAGCACGGTTATTTAAATTTGAACTTCAGACATTACGGCTTCTTGCTGGAAGTGCATGACCGACGCTTTAACTAAAGTTTTTAAATTAACGCTTGCATGTAGTTGATACTTGTTTTTGTTGAAGTGTTTTATTTCATCGCGCCTCTGAAAGCTACAGTTTGATTACTTTAATTTATTTCCAACCATAAAAAATCTGTTTAAAAAGTGTTCTCGTTTATTGTTTGAGATTTGAATCGTGCTTCGATTAGAATGTCACTTTAAGCGACTAGTACCCCCGTAGTATCGTTTTGACACAAAAGTGTGAATTTGTTCAACTGTTAAATTGTATTTATTTCTTGAAAATCACGATTGATACGATTTGCACAATAATTGTCAGCACAAAGGGAATATATTTATAATTATCAAGGACAGAGTTATGTTTTTTACGTAGGCAAGGAGGTCAAGTTCATTACTGAACGTCAAATGTTTGAGCCTCAATTTCGTGTGTCCGCCCCTTACCCCGAATACATTTGAAGGATTTTTTTACAAACTTTGCGGAAATGCTAAGGCTATACTAACATTGCGATGATGGCATAAATCAATCAATAAGTTATTCAATGTCAATGTGACAATTGAAGTTTAACTTTTTTAGCTTCCTTTCTTGTTTCAGCTCTATATCGTTAATAATCTTTGACATATTTGTATAGAACTTGCCTCATATGTTAAGGTCATTTAAACAATCGGCAAAGTATATATATCTATATATCTATATAACGAAGCTGTATTGACGTAGTCATTGTTGATCGAACGAACGCCATGGTAAAATCTCTCTCAATCCAGACCCTCTTTAATGCATTCGCAAAAAAGTTTCAGTTTCAATACTACTATATTCAAAACAATTAACAAATCTGCATGCTATTGTATTTTATGTACATGTACATATACGCACAAAACCAGATAATATGATGTATACCATACACTTACTAAATAAATAACGCAGCAGTTTAAAGAACCGATGACTCTTATAGGTATCCAAATAGAATTGTATTATAATTAGAATCAGAAATAAGTTATATAAACGACAACACATTAACATGTGTGCGTTTAACGAGAGCATAAAATACGATAGCTGTGACTTGACACTTTGCAATTAAATAATAAAATAAACTTTGTCCTGCATATCATGAACACTAACAGTGAATGCTACCATGTTTTCAGACTCCGCTGACTTTGTGCAACATGTTAAACTTAATGAACAATGAGGTCACAGTGACAAAACAAAGACTTGACGAATCACGCTTACTTATTTAGAGGTCCTAAATTATAGAAGAAGATAAAAGCTTGAATGAGTTCGTTAATTATGTAATAATTTATATATATTCCTTCTCTGTCATGCTGTTGGTGTCGAATATAGAATTTGACTTGGATACGGCGTCTGGATTGATGTTTCTGGGATATCTGTATATGGTCGGCGGAGTTTAACCCCTCGGAAGGTTTCTTCGACTGCATTCCAGAAGAACACACGCACAACAAATGACAGTTCACAGTTAGCTGTGATATTTCTATTTAGTATCTGTGTCTTTCGTTTACTAGTGAGCTTGTGCAACATTAACTTAAAAGCTCTATTTAGAAGGCATGTAAATAATCAAAATAAGATTATATAAGTGTCAAGTATATTGTTTTTTGTGTTATAGTCAAATCAGAGCATATATGAGTGCAAAACAAACTGATCTTCCTTGTTCCTGCTTAAGCTCCTTTTATTGCACAATATATAACAAAGCTGTATGTTTCGTAAAACTGTCTCAATAACCGATGAAGAGTAATGACATTGCTATAAATCACACTCGAACTGAGTCTTAAAGATTTAATGCATATACATCGCACTGAAAGTTGAGTTCAAATTAGATTGTCAGCTAGCTGGGTATTCGTTAACGTTGTAAATAATTACCCGCAACTACATGTGACCAAATGTGTTAATTCCCCGACGTAAATCTGCCATAATGGACGAACCTGGTCAATAAATATCAATGATTATTTCATTGGCTGATGGTAAAATATAATCTACCAGTCAGTATCTGAATATGGTTGATTTAGGTGCTTAATGTATTACGTGTTGCAATATATTGTTTTCCATATAACTTAATTTCGTTAAAATGAATATACCTTTCGGAGTATGATGTTTTCTTTCTTATTCGACATTTGAAATGCGCGTTGTGCGATATTGCCGTAAAATGTAACAACTAATTCAATATGTAAAATGTAAATTCTTTTCTTCGTAGATTCAACTCATTTATATGTTTGTTTGTTATCTCTCAAATGCAATTCACCCGTAGAAATGGCACTGGAAATGGACAAATGATAAATATATTGTAAATGCCATGATCGATTTTTAAATATTTTGCCACTGCAACAGTCAAAATAGATTTTGAAAAGATACATTGAAATAGTTTTTTATTGTTTACATTTGTAAAGCAGAAATATTATTTTAAAAAAGTTTTTGCTTTAAAATTCACTTTTCTATATTTTCTAAATATTCACTGTTTCAACAGTTGGCACTACAGGTGTATTTTGAAAATTAGTGTTTGAAAATGCGTTGATTTTGTTGGTAACGTGATACGTAATTCTGAAATTATAACCTTTTACTGTTATGATAGTTATGCCAAGTATACATGGTATAACTCCAAACTTTTTTCCTAGGAATTATTCACGCAGTGACAAAATATATTAAGCTCAGAAACTCTAATGACACTTGATTTATTACGCCGTTAACTCCCATAAGTATAGACATAGTAATCATTGTGTCTTAGTCAACACAAAATAATGGTACAAATCAAATGTACGTTATAATAACCAACACAAGTTTTCGCCATATTGCATTGATTATGGTCAAACCGATTGAATCATATTGAAACAAACGAATGACGATATATTTTTGATTTCCTTTTCGCAGTAAATATGATACCATTTTAAATTTTCAGTGGTTCTTATATGTAATAAATGTAAAACTATTCCACATATTGGGATGAAAGCATGTAAATCAATAAATGACACAATTGTTTTCTGGGTGAATTCCTTCCTATATACTGGGACAAGCAAATACAAATAAACATATAAACTTAATATTTGTTTTGATAATTTGTTTTATTTATAATTGTAAAATGAATAAAACTAAACCCACTCTTAAAGCAGCAAAGTTCCTGTTAGTGAATTTCCATGTAATTAGTGTAATCAACTACATGAATGATGTGAATACATGTAAATAATGGAAACTATTGTCACCTCTTTTCTAGAAGTTGTGATATGTGACTTAAGAAGTATTGTATGGTCAACTATTTTTTGTTTACATGGTGGTGTAAAAACTATTGTCTAAATAATAATAATAATTTAATGTGTTAGTATATAAATAATTTAATCCCTTTACGGTGTGGTGCGGAATTCTCTCGATCATCACATACATAATTACGAGGAAAAGTAATAAATTGCACAAAACGCGTACTCGTTATGTCTTTGCATTATTTGTTATCCCCACGCTTTTTGAAAAGCGTGGGGATATTGTGATTATCTCCGCTGTCCGTCTGTTCGTCCGTCCGCCCTGGTCACTATCTCCTCCTACACTATAAGCACTAGAACCTTGAAACTTACACACATGGTAGCTATGAGCATATATGCGACTCTGCACTATTTGGAATTTTGATCTGACCCCTGTGTCAAAAGTAATGGGGGTTGGGGTGGGGCCGGGTCAGAGATTTTCACTCATTTTTTTAGGTTATTTAACATTTGCTTCTTCATTTCTACACCGATTTACTTTGATTTACAAATTGATACTGAACCTCTCTTATGACAATACGGTCAATCTCAACTATGCATGGCCCCATTACCAACCCTGGGGCGCTCCGCCCACATAGACCACACCAACCCGAAATTGCCTTTTACTCTAATTTCTTCATTTCTACACCGATTCACTTCAAATTGATACTGAACCTCTCTTATGACAATACGGTCAATCTCAACTATGCATGGCCCCATTACCAACCCTGGGGCGCCCCGGGAACATAGACCACACCCACCCAAAATTGCCATTTACAATAACCTCTTCCTTTCTACACCGATTCACTTCAAATTGATAATGAACTTCTCTTATGACAATACGGTCAATCTCAACTACGCATGGCCCCATTACCAACCCTGGGGTGCCCGCCCACATAGACCACACCCACCCAAAATGGCCTTTTACTATAATTTCTTCATTTCTACACCGATTCACTTCTAATTGATACTGAACTTCTCTTATGACAATACGGTCAATCTCAACTATGCATGGCCCCATTACCAACCATGGGGCACCCCGCCCACATAGGCCACATCCATCCAAAAAATTCCTTTTACAATAACTTCTTCATTTCTACACCGATTCTCTTCTAATTGATACTGAACTTCTCTTATGACAATACGGTCAATTTCAACTATGCATGGGCCCATTACCAACCCTGGGGCATCCCTAGGTCAAACATTCGGCGTGGAGATACGCGTCGGCCTCTGCCGCGCCATTTCTAGTTTTTCCTATATTGTGGTAGCTTTTAACAGATTAATAATGTGTCACAAAGGTTGGAATGTAAGTTATTGTTGCATATACATCTAACTGGACGACATACTTGTTGTTGTTTTTATTACACGGACTCTGTGTATTAGGACAGCTTACACAACTGAACGGTATGTCGGAATGCCATAATGTGAAAATTACAGAAAAATACACAAAGTATCTTTTTTTTCTACTCAAAATACTGGGATTTTCGTCGACCGTACAGTAATGTACAACTACCACACATTTATATTTTGTACGAATGTTTTTGATTGGTTGAAATATTCAGTATTAACACTTGTTGTTTTGCAATGCTTGGTACCAATAATTTGTGTGTGTGATAAAAATGTTTGGTAACATGGAATTATGTAAAATGCAATTACTTCAAAACAACGATACATTTAACTTTTAATAACAACTAGCAATACGTGTGAAAAATAACAACAAGCGTTTTTAATATTGTTTGCCGCTGGCAATCAATCAAATTCAGCAATGAAGTGACTTATAAATAAAGCTGTACGATGGGACAGGGACTAAACTTTAAAAGGGTACGTGCAAACGAAAAGGAAACTTTTCTCTCATATGTTACTTGACATTGTGACCTTGGCATTTGTTAAATGTACATGCCAAAGCTACATAGTTTGTATGTGTATGTTCTACATATAATGGTCCTTGAAAACATGAGTTAAATCAAAATATTAAAATAATTGTATCTGGTATTTTATATAATGATTGTTTAGTCTGCCATAGCCAGTTGGTCATAGTAATTATCGATTGTGAACGTACAAGTTTATTATTGAAATAACAGTTACAGAAAATACCCATACGTAAAACTTTGCCGGTCTGAATTTTGTTTTCCAATATTTAATACATTTAGGGTTTATATAAGTTTATTTTGGTTTATTGTTAGTTTCATGTACTTTGTTTCTTACGCAGCAGCGAACAATTATACAGAAGTGCCACAGTAAACCAGAACGGACGAGTTTCCTTCACAACCCGGATACAACCGACAAAACTCAGATATGTCAGGACTGCTTATCATCCCGTTAAGAAAGATCTTACGCAATATTGTGTAGTCCATGCAATTCTCGAACACAAAGTCACTATAATTTGTGTGGTAGGCCAGAATGGTGGTCTCGTTTTTCATGTGTACTGAAACAAGAATGTAAATGCATGATGATACCCCGCAATTTAATAGAGCATATAGTAAAAATACTAGATTAATAACACAGTTTGTACATATGAATGTCAAATAAACGGAGGAACATACATGCGCAATCGGTAGGTTTAGACGACCACCTCCCGTCATCTCCACAGATCATCCATGTCCCGTATCTAGCAGGTGGACTGGGAGCGTAGGTTCTTTCGCAAGCGAGGAGGCAAACTTGTCCGTAGTCCGAACTCCAAGCGTTACAAAGCAGCGCCCCGTGGACGGGTACAGGAAGTGGATCACACGGTGTTGCTAAACATTCATAACACGCATTCATTTATGTGGACACTCTTAGCTAAAGATGACTATGTTTGTTGTTCAAATACATTAATAACATATTATGTATTGTTATTATGGGCTAAAACTGATCAACGTACGTCTAACAGAGATGTTGAAACTGCATTCGGCTCGCAATCCATTTCGTAACTTAGTGGCAGAGTAGAAGACTGTGAAGTCGCCCCATGGGAAAGTGTAGGTTGATGTTTCGTAATTCGAATCAAGAACTAACTCTGTACCGATTGGGTCACTAAACGAGGGTTCCGTCCATGACACAATGATTGTCCTCTGAGTGGCTTTCGCTCGGATAGTAGTTGGGCAGTTTTGGACAACAGGTGGTTGAACATCTAAAATGTACGTTTTTATTTTATAGATGTAGTTAATGGTAAGATCTTACTTCACATACGATTACCGAATAGTTGTATAATAAAAAGGAGTACCTGTGTTGCAAGTTTTTCCCGTCCAGCCTTGTTCGCATGCGCAGTAAAAGTCTTCAATAAGATTTACACACGTCGCTTTGTTTAAACACGGAGAACTCTTGCAACTCACTTCATCTGTAGGTAAAGATAGGGAAATAAACAAAGAATCGTGAAAATGCATACAACAAATCTAGTTACAATACACATACACATGGGAATAGTTTAAATAATATTTAATTAAGTATACTTAAATATAATCTTTTTTAAAGTAGTATTCCAAATGGTCGCACTCATTTATACCTTAAAACAGAGACTCACATTGACAAACAAGTGGTTCTCCAGTCCATGTTCCGTTAGACATGCACGTACGTTCCACGCTCCCTGCAGTAGCAGTGTATCCAACATGACACGAATAATGAACCATAGGAGGAATTGCAATATCTTGATCTCGAACCATCACATCGCCATTATCAATCGGACCCGGATGTACACAACATACTTTTAACAGTAAAGTGCTTCGTTATAAGTTTGTAGAACAATGTTATGCGACTTTAGAAAAATGTTTCTTTTTATATGAATGGTAACTTTTTCTCTTTAACTTTTAGTATCATTGTGTAGCAGCTCTATCAATAACAAAACATGCACAACCGAAAGGAAGACGTTTAAAAAAGATGTTATGTACTGTTATAAGTGCAATTTAAGTACAAAAGTTGAAAACGTACCTTTATTCCACCACCCCGGAAACCAGCATATATCTTTTAAAGACTTCTTGCGCCTTTGCAACCGCTTTAGCACCCCCAGTTTCTTTACACCTATGGTTTGACAGTTTGTTAGATGAATATGGAAAGAAACGCGCGTTTTCGACTATATATAATAATTCAATAAATATCATTACCAGAGTGAGATAATTTTGCAACAGATGTGAACAATTAAATGGACGTGGTAAATATTTGGACTCACTGTCATCCTCCTCACTTGACAATGCATGTTTTGCTTCTACCCACTGTCCGTCCAAACACTCAACTCGCTCTAGGGTGTCCTCGTGTCGGTAGGTACACACAGTAGCGTGGCTTGCCTCCCGTGTCGAAACGTCTTTGATACCTCCGCCTCTTTCATCAACACACGTGACCAGACTTGACCAATCCAGTTCCGAGAAGTAGCAGCCACGATTGCATCCAGAAACCTTTGTATTACATTATATTAGTTAACATTGCATACCGTTGTACAATACAATACACTCAATTGTTTGTTGCTTATATTATATTATATTAAATTATATTATATTATATTTACCTCAAAAATCGTCAATGTAATACAAACTTGGTAAAAAAAGCCAAATATGTCCATAGTAGAAGAAACTTTCGGTAAATTATGGACATCGCCTGCAGTACCAGATACAAAATAAAACATACCAGGAAGAACATACTCCACTTTACAAACTTTGACTTTGTGTGCTTATGCTGAATAACGGTTTCGTTTTTCAACAATTCATAAATCTAACGTCCCAGCCAATCATGTGCAAGAAACTCAGTATGTATAAGTAAACGTAGCTTAACGCGTATCTCATATTTGTATTTGTTTCACGTACGTTTACCAAACAGCATGGGTATAACGGGTATCTGTGTGTTGTTAACTGGATGCTTCATTTTTCACTGTGTGGGAACTAAGAAAGATAACGGGATCCGGACGCAAGATAATGTAAATACTGTTTTGGCATTTAATAAATTTGATACGTATTGTTTAATAATTAGTAATACATATTTTTCAAATACACACATGTTTTTACTTTAAGGTTATGCATGTATCATAACAATTATTATGATTCGTAATGAAATTATGTTTGTATGCATAACAGTCTAAAACTAGTATTGGTGTACGTATTATTTAATTTTACACCATGTAATTATATAAAAAATAGAAAAAGTATATTTAAAGAGGGTTTCTCTAAAATTTGATAACATGCATTATCCAGATGCATTATATATATATATATATATATATTTATATATATATTGTTTACATATATTATCAATTGTGATAAAGATGCTGGTTCCATTCAGGGAATATATATATATAAATTGATTTTAAATTGTCATATGATTTTAAATTGAAAAGTGCATCGTCTTTTAAATAAAAAGTAGCATCCAATCCAAAATTAGTATGACACATTATTATCTTAACTATCAGTCCTCTGGTTTACACCTTCAAACATGAAACGTGTATAAGAAGTTATTTTAATATGGGGTTTATTAATCTTATTCGAATAGTTATACATGTATATGTGTTAAACATTTTCAATAAGTTAAGCTTGTGGTAGAAAAAAACATGCCAAAATAAATCAAATTTACCACGGATTAATTAGAGAGCATGTCCTTCTTTATGTAGTATATATTTTGAGAGAAAAGTAACAAAAGTAATGTTCGACTAATGTGTGTCTGCTTCTCATGCTGCTCAATTAAAGTCCATTTAAATACATACAATCAATTTCGAGTAATACATGTATTGCGAGTATTTAAAGACATAACAATAAGGGATATTATCAAAGCTTGTTCAGAAACAATTTTAGATCAGTAGGTAACAGCATTTATGCCGCGGGTGTTTTTTTTTTTAATTTGATCACAAAAAAGCAATTTTTACAGTATAAATACAAATTTATTTATGTGCCGATTTTTCTTTTCATAGCCTATGACTATATTTGCAGTTTAAACGCATCATTTAAACATTATTAATTGGTATTACCGGCTCAAACTGATAAAATAACGTCGGTTCGGTTCATTCTGTTCGCAATAATAGTTTAGCGGCAGAGTAGTGGCCAGTTAAAACAACTCTTCATCGCTGTCTAGTATTTGCACGGATAATGGTTCCAACAACAGGTGGTTAAAATGTACGTTTTTATGTTATAGCTGTAAAGTACATTATGGCACTGCATATTACTGTGTATATGATGCCCAAACTGATTGTTTACGATTACAAAAACAAAACATCAGTACCTGACTTGTATTGGCAATTCCTCCCACACACCCTTTTTCGCATGCACAGTGTAAGTTTTCAATAAGGTTTGTACACGATGCTTTGTTAAACACGGGCAACTCTGCATCTTTAAAAAAACGGAACGAAACTTAATACAGATTGGTGTATCATGAATGACTAACATCACATCTACTATCATACACATTGTGGGCATATGTTATAATTTGAACAATATTTAATAAAGCACTATCGTTTTTTGACTGTAGCATAACACAATCAAATTTAAATTAATAATACCTTAAAACAACGAGACTCAAATTTACAAAGACGTGGGTTTCCAGTCTACGTCCCGTTTCCCTGGCACCAACAGTTCAGGCTCCCGCAACATGACACGAATAATGCACCATTCGATTCAACGATCACATCACCATTATAAATGGGGTAAACCCATTTCTCCACTTAAAAAGTAACACTTTTTAGTTATTCGTTTATACGACATTGTCAAGCGACTTGAGACCAATATTACCGTTTTTATGCCTCTTTACTTTACTGCCAGTAGATCTATAAATAACAATACGTGTAATACCGAAATTATGCTTTCAAAAAACGATGCTATGTCATTGTGCTCGTGAACTTTAAATACCAAAATCCGAAACATACCTCTTATAGTCCATCTCGTTGACCACCATCATAGTCTACTAGAGACTCCTTGTGCCTTTGCAACCGCTTTCGTACCACCGGTCTCTGTAACCTATTGGTGTACACTTCTTTGCATGGGTATAGACATAAACGCAGACATCCGTTCCAACACTAAACCCGCATTAGGGTGTTCACGTGTCTGTACGTACAGCAAGAAGCCTTCGCCCCTTTCATCAACAAACGTGACCAGTATTGACCTGTCTAGTATCGAGAAGAAACAGCCACGATATCGCCTAGAAGCAATTGTTTTTCATGTATTATTTAACATCGCATATAGTCATACAAAACAATACACAATATATTATATTGTATTATATTATATTATATAATATGTTATTATATTATATTATATTATTATTTTTTATATATTTTTATATAGCAAGTATAGTATTGTATTATATAGTATTGTATTATATAGTATTGTATTATATAGTATTGTATTATATAGAATAGCATAGTAAAGTATAGTATAGTTTATGTATAGTGTAGTTTAGTGTAGTATAGTATAGTATAGTGTAGTATAGTGTAGTATAGTGTAGTATAGTGTAGTATAGTGTAGTGTAGTATAGTGTAGTGTAGTGTAGTGTAGTGTAGTGCAATGTAGTATAGTATAGTATAGTGTAGTTTAGTGTAGTATAGTATAGTGTAGTATAGTGTAGTATAGTGTAGTATAGTATAGTATAGTGTAGTATAGTGTAGTGTAGTGTAGTGTAGTTATAGTGAAGTATAGTGTAGTATAGTGTAAGTTAGTAGTATAGTATAGCTATGGTAGTATAGTTTATTAGTATTAGTATAGTGTAGTGTTAGGGTAGTGTAGTGTAGTTAAGTGTAGTTTACGTATGAGTTTGTTAGTGTAGTGTAGTGCAGTGGTAATGTAGTATGTATAGTGTAGTATAGTATAGTTATAGTAGTAGTGTCTCTGTAGTGTAGTGTAGTCTAGTATTGTCTAGTATAGTTATAGTTGTTCATGTCGTGTGTAGTGTAGAATAGTGTAGTATAGTGTAGTATAGTATAGTATAGTATAGTATAGTGTAGTGTAGTGTAATGTAGTGTAGTGTAGTAAAGTGTAGTATTGTATCGTATAGTATAGTATAGTATAGTATAGTGTAGTATAGTGTAATGTAGCGTAGTTTCGTGTAGTATAGTATAGTGTAGTGTAGTGTAGTATAGTGTCGTATAGTATCGTGTCGTGTAGTGTCGTCTAGTCTAGAATCGTCTCGTGTAGTGTCGTCTCGTCTCGTGTAGTGTAGTGTCCTGTCCTCTCGTGTCGCCTAGTCTAGTGTAGTGTAGTTTAGTATAGTCTAGTATAGTCCCGTGCCGTGTCGTGAAGTGTCGTGTCGTGTCGTATAGTGCCGTATAGTGTAGGATCGTGTAGTGTAGTGTAGTATAGTAAAGTGTAGTGTAGCATAGTGTAGTGTTGTGTAGTGTAGTGTAGTTTTGTGTGGAGTGGTGTGGTGTAGTTTAGTGTAGCGTAGCGTAACAAAGCGTAACAAAATGTAATATAGCGTAACGTAGCGTTACATAGCGTAACGTAGCGTTACATAGCGTAGCGTAGCGACATGTAGCAAAGCATAGCATAGCGTGGCGTAGCATAGCATAGCATAACATCGCATAACATCGCATAGCATAAGGCATAGCATAGCATTGGGCATAGCAAATTATAGCATAGCATAACATATCAATGTATAGAATAGTCTAGTTTAGCAAAGCCTAGCATAGCATAGCATTGAATAGTACACTGTAGCAAAGTAAACCAGAGTATACCATAATATACCATAGCATACCATAGCAGAACTTAGCATACCAAAGCATACCAAAGCATACCATAGCATACCATAGCATACCATAGCATACCATAGCATACCATAGCATACCATAGCATACCATAGCATACCACAGCATACCATAGCGTAGCATCGGTTAGTGTAGTGAAATGTAATGGAGTGAAGTGCAGTATGATGGAGTGGAGCGCATTGAAGCGAAGCACCGCACTGCACCGCACTGCACCGCACTGCACCGCACTGCACCGCACTGCACCGCACTGCACCGCACTGCACCGCACTGCACCGCACTGCACCGCACTGCACCGCACTGCACCGCACTGCACCGCACTGCACCGCACTGCACCGCACTGCACCGCACTGCACCGCACTGCACCGCACTGCACCGCACTGCACCGCACTGCACCGCACTGCACCGCACTGCACCGCACTGCACCGCACTGCACCGCACTGCACCGCACTGCACCGCACTGCACCGCACTGCACCGCCTGCACCGCACTGCACCGCACTGCACCGCACTGCACCGCACTGCACCGCACTGCACCGCACTGCACCGCACTGCACCGCACTGCAACCGCACTGCACCGCACTGCACCGCACTGCACCGCACTGCACCGCACTGCACCGCATCTGCCACCGCACTGCACCGCACTGCACCGCACTGCACCGCACTGCACCGCACTGCAACCGCACTGCACGCACTGCACCGCACTGCACCGCACTGCAACGCACTGCACCGCACTGCACCGCACTGCACCGCACTGCACCGCACTGCACCGCACTGCACCGCACTGCAACCACTGCACCCACTGCACCGCACTGCCCGCACTGCACCGCACTGCACCGCACTGCACCGCACTGCAACCGCACTGCACCGCACTGCACCGCACTGCACCGCACTGCACCGCACTGCACCGCACTGCACCGCACTGCACCGCACTGCACCGCACTGCACCGCACTGCACCGCACTGCACCGCACTGCACCGCACTGCACCGCACTGCACCGCACTGCACCGCACTGCACCGCACTGCACCGCACCGCACCGCACCGCACCGCACCGAACCGCTCCGCACCGCACCGCACCGCACCGCACCGCACCGCACTGCACCGCACTGCACCGACTGCACCGCACTGCACCGCACTGCACCGAACTGCACCTAACTGCACCGCACTGCACCGAACTGCACCGAACTGCACCGAACTGCACCGCACTGCACCGCACTGCACCGCACTGCACCGCACTGCACCGCACTGCACCGCACTGCACCGCACTGCACCGCACTGCACCGCACTGCACCGCACTGCACCGCACTGCACCGCACTGCACCGCACAGCACAGATCAGTAGCGTGCAGTCCTGAACTGTACTGTACTGTCCAGTACAGTAAGTACAGTAGGTACAGTAAGCACAGTACAGTACAGTGAGTACAGTACAGTAAGTACAGTACAGTACAGAATAGAACAGAACAGTTCAGTAGTACAGTACAGAACAGTACAGTAAGTACAGTTCAGTGCAGTTATAGTATAATAACAATAATAATAATAATAATCAAATAATTTAATTTTATAGGGAGTCCAGTCTGTACCTGTGTTCCTATCAATAAAAGTGTGTCTTCTATCGAACCTTGTGCAAGTAACGGGCGGAATTATCACTTACTGTGATAACAGCGATGGCTCTACTGTCCCGGAAGGCCATTGGTGTGACGTTACGGACCAGGCGGAGAGCGGAAATTTTACCATCCTAACGTACCGGTGTGACGGGGACGTGTGGAGGCGAGGGTTTGGCACTAGCACAGACTTAGCGACTGGTATGTTAAACTATTGAGTGTACTCATTTTTATTTGAGTCCCTATGAATTAATGAAATAAATGTGGTCTATACAAACCGCTTAGCTACATTTGTCTTCCTAAGAACTAAGAATGACGTGTAAATTGAGCACTACGAATACATAATCCATTTATCTTCGGAATATCAATATTGTGTCATATATTTTAGGAAGTGCGCGACACAAACGTTTCTGGGACTTGGTCTTCCTTGGTGTTTACGCGGTAGTTTGGACAATAGCACTTTCGACCGCGATATATTGCTACGCCAGCCAAAAGTGTCCTCCGAGTGATACCAGCGGTGATTATAGATTTACATTTATAAATAGGTGTTCAATAAATAATTATCATAAGAAACTTTATTAATCAGTGAAATACATGTGGACATACACAAATCAATAGTAAGCTTCCTGCTGTATTTTTCCTACCCGGTATTAAATGTCGCGATTAAAACTTATAGACACAGTAGGAAATAACGCGTTCTCGTTTTAGAATAATACACTGCATAAAATGTTTGTCACAGGGTGAGAATATTGTTCGGCTAGTCCGGAACTCGAAACCGGGACATCTCGCTAACAGGGCGAGTGCTCTCCCGACTGAGTTTAACGCGCGCCCATTAGTTCGAGTCAACAATGTTGTTGTGTTGTTTGTGTGTGCAACAAAATAATAATTATGCTGAATTTAGAGCAATCCAACGGGTTCTTGCATATACTACCTAACTGTGTAATCGGGCGTTTTACATCACTCATAACCGATCTCTTCCTGAGATGCATCACGATAATATTTTGTCACTACTATATAAAGCTTCCTTGTATAATCTTGCATACAAGAAATACTAACTATTTACCTCCTTAAATCGTGCATCATAATGTTCTTATGCTGTTTTTGTGATGTATATTCAACCATTGAGTAATTTATTTGCAATGAAATCGAAATTATATTTTATTTTATTACTTTTGAAAATGATAACAATGTTATAAGGATGATTTATTTGTATACCTGTGTGTTTATTATTAATACTGGGCAAAATGGGAGGCCACATCATTCAACCATTTTAAGCCACAACTGTTTTACATTGACCGTTCCAAATTAATGACATTTAGCTTTAATCGTATTTATGTGTATAGGCAATCGGTCACTTGTTTTAAATGAAATACTAGCAAGTTTATTATTCTTATATTTTAAACAGATTGCCACTTTTTGTTCGCAACATTTACAACAGTCTATATAAAACAGTAAAAAATATTAAACGATCCGCCCACTAACAATACTGCATGACGAATGTGTAAAAGTTATCAAATAAAGAGCGTGTATTACCTTTGTCTCGCCTTTTATCTATAGAAAGGATTCTTCATAGTAACATAATGGCAAATTTGTTATAAAGAATTGTTATTTTTACATTCACAACACATTTGACCTCCAATGAAAAAAAATGTTGCGAATGCATTTCATATGCATAATACCCACATTTACTATTATTAGCAGAGAAAGTATTCTTGTCATCCGCTAGGAATAGATTATCTGCCTATACAATACGGCATAGTCCATATTTTGTTTCGTATCAAATACTCTTTAAGTTTTGAAAACAATTAAGCCAACATTTTGCATACGTTTGTATTCTTAGCTACATTTATTTACGCATTAAATTGTGATTTTAGTTACATGAAATAGAGATAGCAACTCTTAACAAATTTCTAGGTTGTGTATTGTGTTTTCTTTCAACATGATAACTGGTTAAATTTGAGATGCGTGTACCAAGACCATCAAAATCATGATTACGCAGAAATATAAGGTTGTCTATTTAAGTATCGCCTTGTCGTGGTTTAACTGTTATAAAAATGTTATGCCAATAGTTGGATAAGTAAATGTTCATCAAAGGATCTATGGCTTCCTTTAAAGTGCAAACACGATTGTAATCAAAGTCACCAAAAGTTAATATCCATGTCATTTTAATGTCAATTTTTTTAACAAGCAGACCATTTGAAAGAGAGAGAGATGCAAACTACGAAACAACAGTTATGTTTATGATGATCATTCTGGTCGAAAAATAACTGGGTTAGTATTATTAAGTTTCAGTTGAATATACCTTTTAGTTTCATATGCATACAAACAATCATCAAAGTTAAGGCAAACAAATATCCAGATCATGTCAATGTAAAATCAATACAATACACAAAAATGTGAACAAAATCATACAATGTAATATTAAGCATTAATACTGTTAAGATTATAATCTAAAAAATGATTAAAACAGCTTATTTTTATTAAGCTTATTTAAATTGTATTTCTTAAAACGAAAATATATAATTATATATTAAAAAAATCAAGAACAATGGTCCCATTCAACCACTTTCAATGACCAACAAATGCCTCTATTTAAATTTATTCGCTGCAAGAATATAGCAACTAACACACAATTGTTGAATGGTTTTGGGCAGGATGGCTTTGAACTGCACATTTCTATAAATAAAGATCAATTTTGACAAAAACATTATTTACGGACGCTATTTTGTAACAACGAAGTTCTAACTTACTTCGAAACATGACCACATTTCAATAATAAAGATCCAATCTTACACAAGTACACAATACCGTTAAAGCCCTTTGTAATTTAAAACATACAAAATGTCAAATTGAAAACACGCTCTTCGTTAACAATGAATAAATCACCCATGTCGATAACGTATGTGTGTGTAATTTACTCGGCAATTAAAATAACTTCCAATATATATGCAGGGCAGATGGCATATCCACCACTTCCTACTATTGATTGTCCACCTGCAGAAATAAAAACAGGACAAGAGTTCTATTCAAAACAAGGAGAGACAGCAGTGATTGTAACATGGACACAGCCTTCAGCGTCTGGCGAGGAAGTAACGAGGTGTTTAAGAACTGGTTCTTACTTGATCCATTAGAATTTATATAACATGGTGTTTCTACAGTTATTTACATATTATACGTCATTTGTTGCATACAAATGAATATGTTGATTATCATTATTGTACAATCGCTGTAGTTTTAGAATTTAAAAAAGGATTGTAAATCCTAACTAGTAAGTAGCGAACCATAAGACACAAACAGCGTTAGGTAAGAGTCCATTTTATGCTTGCAATAATTACCTAATTAATATAAAACGTATAACATATAAGGTATAATCAATTACAATCACTGCGTAACCGGTTAAAACTGTTGCAGTAAATTGACCTCATGCTGTGGATACCAAAACGGGCAGTCTTTTCAAGGCTCAGTAAATGGAACAATTTACTCTCTGACGTACACAGCAACAGACGCATACAAAAGGACAGACTCGTGTACCTTTTCGTTCAAAGTGTTTTGTAAGTTATTTGGGCATCATCTTAAACAAGCCGCATGAGTTACTATATGAATTGTCCTTTGCTTTTTGATATCTCATTTTAACAAATTCAGTTTTACATTACACGATGTTTGATATTTAACGTAATGGTTTATCAATGGTTTTCACTTTGATTTTGTATATTGATGGCTTGCATCTCATTGCAAATCTTTACTTTATTACGGAACAACAATAGCGTTTACTTCATAATATAGCATTTTATCTGTTAATGTATCTGCTTGGTACTGATGCCAATCTAAAACTAGTTTACACATAATATTTATGTCATTTCACACTACAAATAATCATTATGTTTGACACGGGTACACATACGCATATTTACACATATTTGTCTATATTAAGACAACACAACAACATATAAGTATGGAACAAGTATAGTCATTTTCTAAGTGTGTAGTTCGGAATGCAAGCTTGTTTAAATTCACAAAGCATAAGTAAATGAATTGCATATTTGCTATAAAATAAATGTGTACAAATAACAAAAAAAGAGATAAAATAATGACACGCATCGGCACTCTAACTTCAACACAAATTTAAGAAATGTTAATGTATAAATAAAAATGTACAGACGAATCCAAATAGACATAAAAATTTCAAATATAGAAAAAACTGACTTTA
Source organism: Dreissena polymorpha (assembly GCF_020536995.1). Lineage (NCBI taxonomy): Eukaryota > Metazoa > Mollusca > Bivalvia > Myida > Dreissenidae > Dreissena > Dreissena polymorpha. The sequence continues at coordinate 95,160 of NC_068361.1, read as the reverse complement.
TTACCCATTTCAAGTAGTTTTGTCCCATATATTTCATTACATTATTGTTTTTTCTGAAAAAGACTTGGAGTGTAAGGAACCTGCAACCGATATGAATACGAAAAAATCTATTTGCACAAATAATTTGATATATGGAAGCAGCTGTACATTTATCTGCAACGATGGTTACGAAATACCCGAAGTGGATTCAAAAATTGCCACGTGTGAGAAAGGCATCGGAAACTCTGTAGATTGGAGCACAATACCAACATGTAAAAGTATGCATATTTCATTATAATGTGAAGGTATATATATATATATATATATATATATATATATATATATATATATATATATATATATATATATATATATATATATATATATATATATATATATATATATATATATATTTTATATATATTTGTAGTTCGCTTGTTGTTAAATGCTCTTTAACAAATTATCTTTATTTGTTGACACTTGAATATAGTTGCTAATATTCTAATGAAATTCAATTTGCAGAAAAGACATGTTCTCCACCAACTGCTCCGGCCCATGGACATGTTTCTTGTGAAAATATTTCTTACGAGTTTGACAGTATTTGCAATTTTTCATGCATCTCCGGTTACCGGCTGCTTCCGTACACACAATATATTATACGCTGTCAATCTAACAAAAGTTGGTCGCAAAGGCCAGATGAGGTAACATGTAAAGGTATAAAGAGTTAATCCCATTGCGGTCGCGTAATACCTATACACCAAAAATTGCTCAAATAATTGTTCATGTGTAGATTTATATTCATGTTTACAAACGTAATTACATTTAAACCATAAAATATATACATAATGTACAAAATCATTTTGAACAATTTTCAAATTTCTGTTCAATTGTATTCTATGTACCACACAGACGACGAACCTCCGAGCATCACATGCTCGAGCCACGAGCTTTACGCCGACAGAGGCTCGATAAGCACAGCCGTACATTGGGATGAGCCTCTTGTAAAAGACAATGTGGATACAGATCTGAAAGCAACGAAGTTGTCTGACATCAACCAGGGAGATTTGCTTTCAGAGGGGAAATACGATATTGATTACGTTGCGACCGATTCCGCTGGAAATTCGCATGATTTGATTTCGAGATGCTCCATCATTGTCCATGTACGAGGTAATACCACTTTTGAAATCGTCAAAATAAAATTGTATTATTCTCCCTACATTCAACATTATATTGCAAAATTATCAGCTATGTATAAAATGACTTAAAATAAATCAATTAATTTATACTCTTTTAGCTGTAAAGTGTTCATCGGGGCCGACGGACAGTCTAAGCGACTCCCGCTTTATGGGGTACAACTGCACTGGTCAAATATTTTCCAATGGCGTAGAATGTTCCCTGTTTTGTTACCTTAATCTTGACTTGAACGGTACCAAAACAATGACATGTGAGAAAAACGGAACGTCCGGAGTGGGGGTTTGGAAATGGGATGGAACTGTGGAGCCACATTGTGTCGGTCAGTTAAGCTAGTTCGTTTTCCAAATTAGAAACCGATATTTCTTGTTGAACAGCTGATATGAATATGTAATGCTGGCCTTTTAGCACAGACATGATTATCCCAACGTACAAGAAGAATACTGTGTTCATATACAATTAAGTATTAATTATAGCATTTTTTACGTTTCAACATCGAATAAAGTGTGTCTCTATAATATTATGTCATAAAACACACGCACAATTAACATTTAAGTAATCACGTCGTTCTTATTTCACAAGCAATAATTATTAAAATATAAAAACATTGAGTTCTGCATTAAATACAATTTTACCGACAATATGTGTCAACCTACGATAACCTGTTATTTACAAAAGTTGTGGAATGTCCTCCACTCACTCCTCCGGCGAACGGTGCCATGGTCTACGATACTGTCAACGCCAGGCCGCTATACGTTATGCTTTGTAAGTCTGGGTATGACATTCCTAACGTGGGATCTCATTTTACCGGACGACTCAGCTGTCAAGATAGTGGGAAATGGTATCCATTGGAGAAATTTCCTGATTGTGTCGGTATGTGTGAGCATTGAGCGAAAAATGGGGTTTTCTTTAAGAATTTGACTTATTGTTTTTAATAGGCGTTTTCCCCAGATAAGCAAAATGACAATTTTGAAAAAATATGTCATTAATTTAAAAACATATATATATATATATATATATATATATATATATATATATATATATATATATATATATATATATATATATATATATATTATTTTCAAACAATAGAATAACATTTCTGAGTTTAAAAAATATTCTTCAAATTGTAAGGATAACATTATAAACCGTTTGTGATCGGTAATTTGCTAAATACCTATATTTCTTGCATAACATTAATAAACCCTTCTGTCAATAGTCAAAGTGGTGTAATGGTAACGCATTAAATTTAGAAACGTAAGGCCTCGTGTTCGAATACTGCTTAAGCAAACGATTTTATTCAACATTTCTGTTTTGGTATTATAAGTAGTTAAGAGTATTCCAAAAAGTATATAATTGTTAGTAAAAAAATACACCTTTCTAAAATAAGAAAAACTGTTCACAAGTACCTTTAAAAATAAACAAACACAAACGAGTAGAATTCAACGGAATATATTTATATTTATTATTATAGATAACATATTTTTAGATTAGACGCAACGTATAAATATTCTTTGTGTATTCCATTTAGTCGCCTCGTGGGGCAATATGGTGCTTCCGGCTGAACTTATATATGATGGAGATTGTAATGATCAGTCTACACAGGACGCTATCAAGGACAATGTTTTGACATATCTCAGTAGCATTAAGGAAGATATTGACAACTCGATATGCCCTGGTATAGACTGTAGAGTAGATAATGTAAAGGTCGTTTGTGGGTCGAACAGAAAACGCCGCTCGGAAGGAAGAGCTCGAGGATATAATATAACAAAGAGACAAACCATGTATGCCCTTGTCACATTTGATTTTTTGACGCCTTTCGATTTGTCAAACACAACGGATGGAATTGCATATAATGTGTTGTACCCACTACTAAAGAGAATTGGCGACCGAGTTGCTGCAGACGTCGTTAACGGAAAACTTGACATGGACGGTTTTACGCTGGAGGAAAATGCCTTTAAGACCAGCAGCAAACCAAAACTGCAATGCCCATCAACTCTTAAAGCTGATGGATTTAAATGTAGTAAGCACATTTGTATTGGTGCACTGATTTCGACTGTAAGCCCTGTTGTCTCTTTATGCTCGTCTACTTTAACGATAACTAAGCTTTCACGATTACTCTTTTTTGCGATGTCTTACACAATTATTCAGTGTGAAAACATAGTGGCTAACTGAAACATGTATTACAGAACCATGTCCGAAAGGCACCTACATGAACTCGACCACGGGGAACTGTGAACTGTGCAACATCGGTGAATACAATGAAGAGGACGGGCGATCACAATGTGACCTTTGCCCCCCAGACCATAGCACTCTCAATGCGGGTTCAACCCACCTTTCAAACTGCACGCGTAATATTATTTAAACATTTTAAAAACAATATCAATGTTTTGATTTGGTTATTATCCAACTTTGACACACACACGCGCACTATTTTGAATTGACTACTTTTAGTATACTATCATGAAACAATTACATGTTGCAATTTTGCCAATATTATAATGCCCTCTTTGCAGGACTGTGTGGCCCAGGTTTCTTATCAGGAACAACCATGAGTCCATGTTTCGCCTGTCCTCGTGGAACCTATCAACCAAACACGGGGGCGTCAATTTGCCAACCGTGCCCTGCGGATCACACAACAGAAACCACAAACACAACAACTGCAAATCAATGCATTTTGTTTGACATTAAAGTTCGTAAACACCTGCTTTCTGTGCTGTTTGAATTATATGCTAGTTTTCTTCAACACCTGTTTATATGATTGTAGATGAAACACTTAAACTCTAACCTGCATACTGCACTGTATCGATCGAACAGTTATAATTGTGTTATGTTAGTTTTAATTAATTATTCAATAATAATTATAAGTATTGTTTACTTTTTAATAGCGTAGAAACCACTGACATAACGATTCTTAGCGGATCATCATATCTGTATTTTTTAAATGTTTGCTGGATCCGATATGATGTCTTTTGTAGGTCAATAACCTGGAGGGGAAACAACTGGTTGGACGTTTCAGCAACAACATTTCGACTACGGTATTGACGGTGTCACTATGGGCGAGAAAAGACAGCGACACGGGGGAGATGATATTCAATTTACAGGACAATAATAGTGAAATCTTGGCTTTGCACCTCAGTGAAATTGTGCAACTCGAAAGCGGGTTAAATATAAATTATTAACATATACATAAACATATTTCCTTTAAATTATCATTCAGTTTAACAATAGTTTATATAAATTTTAATTACTCTTGATCAGAAAAATTCTTATAACTATGTCCCTAACACAAAATTAGGAATAATGTTCGATATGTAATCATAATTTGAATAAGAATAATTTGTAGAGCTGTCATTTAATCATATACATGTTAAGAAACCCGAGTCATTCAATTAAACTAATTTCAATCACATGTTGTTAAATGCAGAATGCCAATGTGTAAATATGTTTTGTTTGCAGGACATTGTCATATTCCGCGCCATACAAGCTGACCGACAAGGGGTGGTCACATTTGTTGATAGAGTTTGATTTCTCTGCCAGCGTCCTCAAGACCTATGTAAACGGAATAGAGGAGGGGACAATGCGAGGCCTCACTTTCAGGACCATTCAGTCTGGAAATGTCTACATGACGTCTCACAGAGATACCGGTATACTTTTAAGAAACATACTAGACATGGCTTAAACATCGATGTACGTTTTTTGCTTTTACATTGAACTAAATGTTTTGGTTAAAACATCAGTATTAATAATAAAAAGAATGACCACTGTCAAGGAAATGGTATCACGGTCACATAATCTTATTCGCAACAACCTGAAGCGATTACATAAACTTAAGATGACTTTAAAGATAAACGTCAAAACAGCCCAAAATGCAACAAATGAATAATAAACATTATTAAATCACTCGTTCTTAAATTAAACAGTTTCTTATTAATAATTTACTAAGGCTTAAATAAATAAATAATAAAGACACACATTTGAACTTAGACAAGTACCACACTTTTTTTAAATATAGACTGAAAAGAATAACCTCTAGGTAATGCAGTCAATATTTGTAATTGTGAGAATGTCCAGTGTTTGTATACCAATTCAATTGCAAATACACTTACAAACACTAAGAAACAAACAGCACTATTGATGTTTTTGTATGAACTAACATATCCCGTATATAAAGACGTTGAGAAAATTTAGTTCGGTTTGTGATTGAGCTCCTATATACACCAACAATGGGAGATGCATTTAGAAAATGTATGAAATATAAAGTAAATTGCCGTTATAAGGAAAAACACCGATTGCACTAAAATAGCATGAATAGTCAATTCTATAAACTTTATTTCCTATTCGTATTAAACTAAACTACCCATGACACTAGCAATTTAAGTTACATAATGGTGTCATTACAAATCGTAAATTAACCGGCTAAGGGTAAATTTTTACTCTTAAAAGTCACGTTTTATCTGTATATTTGATTTGGTGTGTTTCAAGCATAATCAATCACCAAGATGGTATTAAAGGTAGTGTATCCGTGAAAACAATGAGTTCATATCTAAATTATTTTAGTTATTTTCATCATCTGCATCGTATTTTTGTGTAATCCGGATGCCGACTTTCTTTTTTTAATTGTTTGATCCCTGTGTTGTTGATAGTAATGCAAATCATGCAGATTTGCAAATATATTTATTTTAATGGCGTTTTAGACACTATTCACGCTGTAATCATAAAGCAAGAACAATAACACAATTTGCCACTGTTGTTTTATGAAATTGAATATGCACATAGCACTCGAATAAGATATATTTCCGACATGGTCTGCTAACATCAAGCCTTAGAGTCGAAGCATACACGTACAGTTTACAATAATGACTTCTTTTTATGTGGCACATAATAATAGATTTAAAAAAGAAAAAAACTTTGTTTGCCCGGACATTAAAAAAAACACTTTTCATTGAGGTAGGAAATATTTCAGTAAATTTATATAAAATTATGAGCGTATAGTGTAAAAAATGCGTTATTGATTTTATATGAAGATAAAATAATTCATTTATGTTTTCATTAAACATTTCGTTATATAATGCTGATTTTAGAATTTTGAACCTAAGAAATGCCAATATGGCTAATAGTAATTTATTTTTAAGCGTATGAACACTGAATTATCGAGATTCGTGAACGCAAAAAAAGTAACTTAGGGCCAACGAGAACATGTTTCTTATGCGTATATCACGAGTTGTTACTGCCTATGGTATAGACAAAGATTCCTTTAAAAAACAACACAGCAACGATCGACTTAATTAATTGAGATCAAGACGAAGTAAAAAATAATCTTCGTTTACGATCCGAAGAATAATCAATATAACAAAAACACATCAATTCACATATTGTTTGCGTAAATAAACATTCATACGGTTTAAATGAGTCTGATAAGAAAATGTATTATCAAGATTAGAGTATAAGAATGATCTTATATACAAATTTATATTAACTACAGGAAATTAAGAATTCAAATGAAGTTATTATTAGTAACGTTCTGATATTTCTCTCGTTTCATGTACATGTGTAATATTTCCAATTTTAAAACTCCCAAACACAAAAACAAGAATTTCACCACAATCCTAATTTATTTGGTTATTTCCGAAACAAAAACCGAGCATTTTTCCAGAAAATGAAGTAAAAAAAAAACTCTGCTAAAATTGAAAATGTTATCTTCTAAATCCTTTTTAATGTGATTTGCGTAGGTATAACGCTTTCCGGCTTTATGGTATACCCGAGGATATTGACGTCGACCGAAAGGGCGTCCTTCGGATCAATGTGCCGCCTATATTCTACAGATACCCTTGTATCTATGGGAAAGCTAGTTACCAACCATGTCGATGGATTAAATATAGTCAGTCCAACTACATGTGACCGTAAGTTCGCTTAACTGAATGAAATTAATTCAAATATCTATTACACGACCGCTTATTTGTATAGTTTATTCATCGGCTCGAAATAAAATATATTGTCAATCAGTGTGGTCAAATAATATATTCCGGACGCAGGACGTATTCCTATTGTTTGTACATAAATGTAAACGTTAACAAAGACCAACAGTTTAGGCTAGTTCAGTATGAGTCTGTCAGCTGCGCACAACACCATTTAAATATATCTCGGGACAGACGTCAAGAACAACTTTTTGTAGCTTATTGTGGTAATTCTGCAGCGTAAAAACTGTCGGTCAATATAACGGTGATAATTGTGTTAATTAAGAGAAGAAATTCTGACGTCAACAACACAAGTGTTAAGGACAACCATTGCCTATTTTGGGAGATTACCAAATACACAGGTTTTATAAATGTTAAAACCAAATGTTAAGCATATTATTTACATATCTCTATTATTAAGCATACTTATGACCGATCTAACTCAATGTTTATCATGCCACTTCATTATATTCAAGTTCGAAACGTGTGTGTGTTTAAAAACCCTGATTGAATTTACTTGCTTCATTTAAGTATCACTATTACTGTATTGTTTTGTTAGCCTACAATGAGTGTTCGACAGCGCCTTGTGGGAATCATACCTGTTTCATTTAAGTATCACTATTCCTGTCTTTTGTGATAGCCTACGATGAGTGTTCGACAGCGCCTTGCGGTAATCACACCTGTGTGAACGGAATAGAGACATTCACGTGTGTGTGTAGTGGGGGTTGGAGCGGAACTCGTTGCGAAGTTCCACCTGACTACTGTCTCAATCATGACTGCAAGCACGGGATCTGCATTCCCGGAAGCGGAACATTCACATGCAACTGCACTGACTTCTATACTGGAAATGACTGCTCATTTCCGCCTGGTATAAGCTTAACTTAATCATATTATATTTTAGTCGTTGCTCTCATACATAAAAACACAAATGGTACACTTGCACGTTCGTTCAAAATGCTGTGCAGATCTTTTCTTTAATCTTTTCCGTAGTCGACATTAAATGCCGGACATTCTTATATAAGCAGTTCTAGCATAACCACCTGTGATATGATGCGATACTGAAATATTCGAGGGGAGCTATAACGAAACATAACATGTATATCACAACCTTTCAATTGAAAGTCGATACTAAAGTCAACACTTCACGTCGGTTATATTGTTTTTTAGCGGGTTTTTTAAAATAAAATTGTAAACGCCATATGATTATGTTGTGTGGTTTTAGTGAATGGTGGTTGGACAGAATGGACTGATTGGTCATCGTGTGACGTAACGTGTGGGGGCGGTACTCAAGCTCGTCATAGATTGTGCATGGAACCGGTACCAGGACCTGGAGGTTTAGATTGTCTGGGTGCTGTAAACGAAATACAACGGTGCAATACACAGGATTGTCCAGGTTTTGTAAATATGAATTTATGTATATTACGCTTAACCAATGATGTATAGGATAAAGCGTGTTGTGTAAATAGCATATATGACACAATGTGAAAATATGAATGCCTATACCGCAATCTAGAGATTCTGCAACAGTTAATTTTAATTGATCTCTGTCAAGGAGAATATCAAAGTTTGAATGTTGATTTCGTGCTTCACATATTGCATGTATTTAAATGAATGTGTTTATTCCATTAAATTGAAATACTTGCCATGTGCTCTTCATCTTCTCGAGCTTACCGAGGTTAAAGTAATTTAAGAGGTATCGTTATGAATTATTGACGAATAAAGAAAGACAAAAGAGGAACGGTGGCTAACCACAATAACCCACCATTGAGTACGTAGTGCACACGGTTTTTGTCAAAAAAGAGTTGTAAACGATAAATGAACTTATGTTAAGTATGACGTTTACAGTAACACATAAAAGTAAATAATTTGAAAACAATGTACGTTCGCTATCTTATGATAACAATTTTAAGTTGACGTATTGAATTAGTTTGCCCAAACCTCAAACGTGGCTACGGAACCGTCAGAAACTGTTTGGTTGATCCAAGCTCTGGCGATCAGCGGTGCAACGTATCGTGCGTACCCGGAAAAGTATTTCCTAGTGGTCAGAAGCCATATTCTGAATACGAGTGCGGCCGCTCAACTGGGTACACATGGAAACCATTTGACCAGATATCGGACTGTGAAGGTTTGCTTAAATTCACGATTTATGTGTCGATTTCGTAGGATGCTGACCGTAGTTTTTATCAGTGTGGTCTAATGTCATATTCGTCTCGAATTGTTTCGGGTTTCAATTAATCTGTATTGTTTTATTCAAACAGTGATTAAAGGCATTTAAAATTGATAAAACATTAAACACGCAATCGTTGCCAATCCCCAATATAATAGTGATGTTTGTTCAGATATTATTTCGATCCAAGTAGACATTTAATTACTCCAGATTATACAGCCCCAACTATGCTGCAAACGCAGGTCACTGCAAGATTTGAGGACTACGTTCCGATGGAGTCAAGAACGAACGTTGAGAATGCAATTCTAGAAAATTTTAAGACAGTTCCTTGCATCGTGAACAATACATGCGAGAGCAATATTACCATTAGTGATGTTAGTGACTTAATCAGCAACAAAGGACGTAATAGACGAGGCGCCCAATCGTCCATTTCGGTCTTACTGATTATTCCATTACCTGATGCGAATGAACTTGACATGGCCGGATTTATAGAGAATCGGACAGGTGAAGACTTATATTTAAAAACATCGACATAAATAATTGAATGACGTTAAGTAAAGAAATGTTAATTAGTATGCGTGGATTTTTTTTTAAATATTTATAAACAACATTCTAAATTCTTTCAATTTGTTTAGCTAAATTATATAGTATGATCGGTTGTTTGAATCATCAACTGTTGGCGTTCAACTTTTAACATTTATCTCATATTACATGTACGCTAAACAGTGTAGCCATTATAATATCTGAATATTGCTATAAATAATATTCTAGTAACACCAGACCTACGCAGGCTTCAGAACGCTTTCATCAGTTTGCTAGATACGTTCATTCATCTTCAAAATAACTCGGAAACACTTTACGATGTAACGGTATCAGACGTATCATATTCAGTTGACACTTCTTCAATTGAATCCGTCATAGGCATTCACTGCAATGCGGGATATTCTGGCACAGACGGCTTGTGCGGTAATTGTTTTGAAGTTATGTTAAATATTTTTAAAGAAATTTAACAACATATTTGATTAGATGTTAATGGGAAAATTCACTATTAGCAACGAATGCATTAGCTGGTAACATTAAAGACGTTATAGTTTAACATTATTTGTTTAAAGATATTTTTTGTGGAAACAATATATATACATTGAAGAAATGAATCTGTTCAAGCACCTAGGTAAAGCAGAAAGATACATATCCCTATGCACATGTCTATGTATGTTCATTAAAGGTAAACGATAACGCGATTGTCGTAAGACCGAGGTCGTACAATATATTTAAACCATTATTATAAAATCGTCATTAATATTCGTAGCAAAACGTATACAAAATAACTGGAACTTGATACAAATTAATTTGACATATTTTGTTTGTAAAACAATCAATGTTTTAATTACATTAAATTAAATAATTACTTACTGAATAAAGTACATGTATGTATAGTTTAATGTACTGATTTAAAACATTCGTTATATAAATCCACTATCGGTATAACCATTGTCAGTGGTTTGTCCTGTCGGGACGTATGGAGTTAACTCTGTGTGTCAAGGCTGTGATGTCGGTACCTACCAGTCTTACACCGGCCAGACAGCATGCACGCCATGTCCAAATGGCTATACCACCGAGGCATACATGTCTACGAACGCTGAGGAATGTAACGGTATCAAAAAACGCGGATAACTATACTACTTATAACAAGTATTTCGTTTGAGCTGTTTTTAGCCGTTAGTTAATTATACTTGTAAACTTACATAAGCAACACAACTAAATAATTTATATGTTTTTTTCGTATTTTAATGCCATATGTATAATAAGCTGCAATAAAGAGTACTGATTTGACACTGAATATGAGCACAATAAATAACAAAAAAACACGTGACTGGAATGTGAGCATTTTTATTTTGATTGAAATAATTGTTTACAGTTTTATTCATTAAATGTTTATCAAACTAAATGGCAGTTGTGATAGACATTCAAAACAAAGTCGTTCGTTTTCATAGTGTTAACCACAAGCCGACCAGAATCGACAACAGCAGAGCCAGTTAACACAAGCGATTCTAACGGTACGTCTTTTATTAGGTATTTTATATTCTTACACGGCTCGTGCCAAATTACATATAAACAAAGAAGAAAATCGTCTATGGGTTATTCTGCAATAATTATGGGCGGAGCTTATACACTGAAAGCACGCACTGTAACTAAACAAAACATGCCAGAACAATTTCCACCGGCGTAATAATCCGGTATTTTATGAATGAAAGTACTGAGGGCGGAGATCTGATCGACAGAACAGCCGAAAGTTATTTTTATGGGCGGAACTTCACATAAAAAGTACACAAGAAACATAAGATAAATTGTATAAATCTTTAGTAAAAACCATGTTAGAATCGAAATAATTCGTGTACGTTATAGTTTGTTGTCGAATAACCCACGGCCGTAAGTTAAGATGCGTGGTTTCATTTCGCACTCGTGATTTAATACCTACGCATCTAAACGTCCGGCCGTGGGTTATTCGACAACAAACTATAACGTACACGAATTATGTCTTAAATAATAACATGATGGTGCTTGCATGCGCAAGACTTCGTGAGTAAAATGTGTTTTTCTTAGAAAACTGCGTTTCAAACAAAAACGTGATATACACTAGCAATCTTTTCAAATCTCATGTGATTTTCACAACATAATAAAACTACGTATGGTCAAGGGCGCCAGTAAATATTGAGAAACTAACCCTTCAGACTGACGCCCGTGTGTAATAATGCCAACAATGTGCACAAGTTTTACCGTTGAGAATCCAAGCACTCATATTTTGTGCTTTACGTTGACACTGGACTTCACATACTTTACCGAGCTGGCATTAAAAAATCGAACGCTGCAAAGAAATAAACACTCTATGAAGATGCGATTAAATAAAGAAGTATAGTTTCTTCGATAATTTTAAGTTACTGCTTATTTATCTTCAAATAATTTTGTTCATTAAAATCTTAAATGTCGAAGATATTGTTTTATATTACCAATTATAACATATTTTAAGAACTAACGAAAACCGAACAAATTTGACTATAAGAAGCTGTTTTGTCTTTAAGCGATAACGATCGTTATCTCAGTGGTGGTATCTGCGTTGGCTGTCGTCTGTATCGTTGTTGCATTGCTGTGCTACAAACATTCGAGGTACAAGTTCAACAGTATAAGCGGAATTAACTTTATATAAAATTAATATAAAATTGAAAAAAACAAAAAACAAAACAATAATCTTAATAAAGCATACTTAACTATATTCTGTAATTATATGACAAATTATAAGTTTCAAACTTAAAAAAAAAACAGTTGATAATGTGTGGGGGTTTTAAATCTTGTTTTGTAGAAAACACTCGCCAAAAGCACGAAAAAAGAGTTGGGCTAACATGAACATGATCTATCCCACTGTTTCTACATCGATTGAGAGGTTCAATGACATGCCACAGAAAGAAGAACAGGCGAATATCAATCGCGATGATGCGGTCGCTTCCAACTCACATCTGCAATGTGCTTAATGTCCTCGGGAAATTCGAGAGACTGTGATGGTGACTTGACAGCATGGATACAATAAAATCACTTTCTACTGAAAGAGCAACGCATATGTAAACGCTTATGTTATTATTATATCAGAAGTATGTTTTTTTATATTTTTTTGTCTCTGTTTTATTATACTTCTTATACTTTTATTATAAATTGTTAATACCCCCAACGCTGTGTATATCTGTATTGTTTTAAGCTGTATATATTGTGTTTATTTTTTCAAAAGGTTTATCATCGTGTAATATTTAAATAGAGTTTGATGCAGAACACATTTCAAAAACAGAATACCAACAACAAAGTGAACAAATAGTTGACAGACCTTGCCAATCGCCACTTGCATGCACTACTAAATTACTTATCAAATGATTGGACGTGGTTTGATGTATTTTGCATTTAAAAACTCTGCTTTTAAATAATCACAAAAACGTATGTTAAAAACATTACAATGACCTGCAATGTATTCCACTGTGTGACAAGATAAAATCAGCCTAAATCGCGGCGTACACGACGTTAAAAATAAGAATGCCATTAGTGCGAATAACCGCGTTTTATTTCTTTTAGATATACTGTAGTATAAAGTATCTTTAACAATATTCAGTGATTTCAACATTATATTTTAGTTATATATCAATCAAATGTATTAAATGCTTTGAAATATTATACTTGCATTTGTGAATTAATGTCTCAAACAACATGATACCTTTCATAAAAACGTAAAGTATTTAAAACACTATTTATGTGTACTGTATACTAATTTTTGGTGAAAAACACATTTACCAACATAAGAATATACAGATTAAAGATACATAATGATAACAATTAACTGCGACCAGTTTACAAGAATTATAAGGGTCACTTACCCTTATTTACCTGGAAATCTGGAACAATATCAATGACGTTTATTAAAACTATTTGTATTACGGAAATTAAAATTACTTTTCGTATGGTGTATTCTTTTCAAATCTGAAGTATTGACCAGGGTCTGTAATTTAAGAAATCGATTTTCGAAAATACCTAGTCAATGGGGAGGGGGCAAAAAATGACAGAAACCATGAATAACGGCTACCTCGGTGCATATATTGTTTAAGTGTATTTTAATCAGGTTATGCATTTTTGTCCATTTTATGTGTAGATTTTCTTATGGACGCAATCAAGATCTTTCTCGCGATATTTTGAATGTAACCAAATTGATCGAGTATTGCGAGAACACATCAACACTATCTGATCAGAACATTTTTGAGCGGTATCATACTCAAAACAACAACGTGGAATTGCTACTGAACACGGCTTAATCATATATGTGATTGCAAATAGTTTTACTGATATTTTAAGATTAACTATGAGATACAGACAATACGTTTGTGTTTAAGACAATTGTGGAAACCACATAGTTGGTATGGTATAATACACGTTTTAAACGGTTATACAAGATAGCCTCATGTTGGACTTTCTGGTATTATTGCAAAGATTGCTTAGAGTGCTGTTTGAAGCATAATTAGTATTGCAGATGAAGAACTCGGATCGGGATCATTTCTTAAATTGTTGTAAACGGTTATTTCATACCCAAGCTAATTATCTCGCTTTTGTATAAGACATTCAGTTAAACGTCAAAAATAACAACACATTTCCTATCGAAACAGTGTGTGTCAAAAGACATAACATTTACAATCTGCAAAATTGTACAAACATACAAACTCGTACTATATCAAAAATCAAATTTGCTTACATGGCGCCAAAAGCCAAAGTGAAATCTCAAATTTATATATTTGAGTTATAGATGCAATCTTATTTGTCATGCATAACTTTTAAATTTTTGCAAGAGTTTAATATTTAAAACGCAATACAATAATGCAGCGTTTACAAAAATCTGTATTAAGTGATATGAATTATAATGAATGTTAATTTAATATTTATAATATGGAAATAGACACTGTGAACATACTATGAGGATTTCAAACTAAATTCCTATATCTGAAGATCGTGAGTGTATGTATTTTGAAGTTTATGAGGTCCTTCCGCGCCTGAGGCTGCTTGATGTTCGACCCGGAGTGTGTCCCAGCACTCCTAAATATTTTACCTGCGAGTCACGAAAATTAGGGCGAAGTTTGAATTCTGACTGCAATTTCCAGCTATAAGCGTTTACTGAAAGGCATTTAATTTTTGTGTTGCGCTGTGCTTTGACGGAAAACCGGAGTACCTAGAGAAAACTCCGCCGTCTGGTATGGTTACCACAAACCAAACTAACGTGCGCCGTGAGCCGGAATTGAATCCGGGTCGTCAAGGTGAGAGGCGCGTGTACAAACCACGGCACTAACCACAATATCATAAGGTTTAAGTATAACATTTATATAAACTATCAATTGAATATCAATATTTAGTCCCCATTATATCACGTTACAGAAAAGTTTAAATGCATCGGTATATAAAATCGGCATGCTTTTCGAACATAGTGTGATTTCTCTTGCGAACCAATATAACCCATTCATGTAACACTTATAAACAGTTTCTCTTCATCTGTCAAACAGAATAAAATAATATATATAAAAATCATACAATAACACATATACAAATGCATATCTATTTATTATAAAACATGAAGCACAGTTGTTTCCTACCTTAAATAAAAGAGGTATAATGGTAATGTTGCTAGTGGTGCATGCATCAAAACACATAGATACAGTTGTTTTTATGTTCACTATTTTAATTTAAAAACAATAATATGCGCTTGTCTGACGATAACTTTAACTACGTGGTATGTAGCATACAAATTTACTACTCTGACTCTACCCTTCGATTTCAGCAATCAATATTGAATGAGTTCAACATTTATAAATGATACAATTCATAGAACCTTGATTATTAGTATTTACGATTCATTTCGTTTCAAGAAAAACTGTTACAAATTGATATATATTATATGTATATTTTGTCCGTGGAACTCTTTATATATTCAGTGATCTTAACGTTATGTTTGCATCTTTTAATTTTAAAGTCTAAAACAATCAATGCAACAAGGATTTCATGAATGTGTACATAAATGTCGACGAGTATAGTAAATGAACAACGTATTATATTTTAACATAAAGTAAAAATCCCCGGACACAATCAATTTATGCAAGCTCTGATGAGTGAACTTATATTTATAAGGATCGATATCAAACACTCAATTAATCAGTTGAGTGTGGTTGGTGCTCACAATGCCAGAGCTTGTCCACATAGCATAAGAGGCCACCAACATTTAGAATATATGTAAGCACAAATCGTTTCATGGACATTGTAGCTACACTTCAAAACCGTAAGAACTGCATGTGTAGTATAATCATAATACGCAACTGAACATAACAACATCAATTGAAACTACACAAACATGCAAAGTTAAATTATACAAAAGTGCAAAATATATTTTTCAAAAACTTGATTAGGTATACTGAGCAAAATACACAAACTGACAAACAGCATTCAATGATTATACGAAAAAGAAATGTCAAGACATTATACAAGTTACAAAAAGCTGCTTGAAATATACAAGCGGATATTGCAAAATATATGAATGACAACTGCCCAAAAGATGCTGAACATTAAAGTTAAATTTCATCACACAAACAATTAAAAATGCAAGGCATATTATTATTAGCACATTTTTGAAATGTTAACAACAAACATTTAATATTTTTCTGTTTTCAATACCAGTTTACACAAACCAATAAGACAATACGTCATAAAATGTGCAAAACAGAAAATTAAGTAATTTTAACAAAGTGCCAATCAGCATTGCATAAAAAGGTTTACATGATGTATACAAATACAAAGCATTTATTGAAATCCGTCAACGATCCGACAGTATAACAAAATCCACATGTGTTTCCGGTTGTTTGTTATTATTATTACTTTGCAAGACGACTGCTTAATTGGCCAATGTCTGTCTCTTAAAAATGGATGAACACATGAGAGTTCTTACGGATATACTGCGTTGTGTTTATAAAAACTGACCGCTGATGTCGAAGCACATGTCCGTGTATGAAAGAGATATTATCACTACTTGTTTCGACAGTTCAAAACAATTAATAACCAACACCAACCCCGAAATAACTTTGGGGATCCATTCATGCTTTGAACGTGGTTTCTCATAGACACGCTATTGTTTTCTACCGCTTTCTTGCTATCGATGCAGTGGAATACACATTGTATACTGTAATATGCTTTTTTATTGTATCGTTCGTCTTTTGTGAGAGGAACAATCTCTTCAAATTTAACGACAACGCGATCACGCTCATCGAATTGCAAAGTCAATTTTTGCGAGGAAAAATTAAAATCATCTTCAATAAGAACAGATTTAGATACTTTAAGCGATGGTTAAACCATAAAGAGACCACCAACGCCGCAATCATGTGACACAGAAAAACCAAGGACTTGTTCTTGATTCAGGCGCTGTAATAAAGGTTCTTCAAATCTGTCGCACAGACAAAAAATACTTTCTTTTGCAGGAGCTCTCCGTTTTTCGCTCTTAAATGACGAAACATTTGTATCGAAACTAATTCAGGAAAATGCATTGATGATTAATGATATCCGACTGACACAGCAAATCAATGCTCACCACATGTTCGGTAAACTCTTTACAAGACATAGCTGGGAACCTTATCAAGTCTATCAATTCTTTACCCAGCACTTCTCGAATATCAGCATTGGTCCCTGTGCGACCAGATGATTTACAAGCGTGTTGGGCCCATCTCTTGCATCCAAGGAAAAGTTCGCATTCACTGGACAGGTACTGAATCTGTCACACATTAAAATAGCTTTTAACGCCATCCTCCACATTTCCGCAAACGATTCCGTTTTCAGAACCTCTTCCGAACGTCTCATTATAAAGTTCAAACAAATGTGTTGAAGATACATATCATCGAAATTAACGGCTTGATCTAGAATGATGCATACGTTTTCAGAACACATTTTTTCATCTAAGAATGAGACACACATACTTTGCAATCCGGGAACATTATATTTCTTTGCTGCATACAGAAAATGTAGGACTGTATCAGCAGTGATTTCTACATCCTCACTGTACAGGTATCTAAAATTTAAAATAATTGCAACTTACTAAACACATTTATTATTCTTTAAACCAATTACACAAGTGAAACTCAGTATGTATCTTTACATACAGTTATAACCCTGCTCAACCAATTTGTATGGGTGTATCCTAAATAGATAGGTTGTCAGTCTGGACGTCCGGAGGTGATGCCGCCCGTCAGATTTATTGTCAGGTGTATACAGCGAAAAACTGACACTTGCGAATAACATATTTTGATTACTATTTGAGGTACCAAATTGAAAAAATGGTAGATATATCTCGTGGAATGTGTATATGGCTATTATTATTGCTTCCGTATTTTACCGATAGCGTCGTTTGTTAATTTAATACATGTAAAGTTTGTAATGCTCATAATTTGTACATATGAGTTCCATAAACTTGAAATGTCTATGGTATATACATCAGAGTAAGTGGGAGTGGGTGCATCAAATCATAAAATCTAAAATCTTGTATTCGTATGTTTAGTTTGATGACATTTTATCTCCTTTTTTGCTTTACTGTTATACATTGCATATCAAAAGTACAAAACTCGCAATACAGTATATTGCAATAACAACCTGACGAAGCCCTTCAAGACAGATTCCTCTATATCCGGGATATGATGACGTCACTCGTTTCAGCCAATGGTCCACAGAACATTGCTTCAAAAAATGGACTGCGACTTACGAGGGCGAATTTTGTGACACTTGATTTGGTCACTTGAGTTCTTAGCAACTAATGCAAGGTCACAAAGTATCTGTTTCTCAAACATTGCTAAGTTGGTCGCGGAAATGGATGCCGTGTGTTGCCAGACTTTCTCCATGATTTTCTTGAACTGGAAGAGAAGGTTAAGCATGAATAAACAGTTGAATTATCCATATGATGTTGGTCATCTAAAGATAAAATATCATGACACAATACATAATTTTAATAACGTTTAAATAACTTTATACGTCAAATGCTTTTGAAGCCGTTTCAACTACAAGGCATGATGCGATTGAATCTGAGAGGCAGAAACTAAATTAATTCGCGAATATAAAATCAAGGTAACGTGATATAAATTGGATAATTGTTTTTACAAAATGTGTGTGCATTCAATTGAAGTAAATGCTTTTGATGACAAAAGTTAGACAATTAAAATAAGTTTAAACTACATGATCATTTACACCCAAGCCTATAATTCTTAAATACATCACTCTTGTAACAAATTGTAATGTCTATGATTATAATGTATTTTAATGAACAAAACATATATGTATTGAGAATTATTACGTTAAACTGAAATTATGTAAATACGTACATTACAACATTGACTGAAATAAATTCCCCTGCACTCGAGTGTCTGTTGCTAATTTATATAACAAAAGCTTCTGTTTTAGTTTGAACCCATCAATAATCTAGAGCTGCAATCAGTACATATCAGATATGCTCATGGTTAATTATCCGATATCAACAATAATAAAACTCAGTCTAGATATGAATACATTTTTCTTGTTTATATCTGTATACCTTTGTCTCTTTTACATGTATGGACTCAAAGTAACTATAGACTACTAGTTGTCTAGATAGATAACACAGATTTTTAATTTATGGACTATGTTAATGATAACAGGCAATAATTGGTGCATTTTAACTTCTTACCAAGTTTTAGTATGATTTTGTATTCAGTTATTTGGAAATGTTAATAAGCGTGTTGAAACATTAAATAAGTGTTTAAATTAACAATTGGAATGTTGAACAAACTAACTCAAATGCATTACTAGATCTGATTTCTCTGTTATGTTCTGATCTTATATTGTTAATTGTATGAGGATAATGTGAGCAAACACTTTTCAAATTGTTCATTTTGTTTCACGTTAAGTGTGGACCACTCAGGTAAGCTATTTCCATTTTTTTAAACATGTACCCTTCACAAGAAAATCGTATTATTGAATGTTTTGAGCCTACAACTACTATCATGAATTGGTATCTTTCCAATGCCAGTTCATAGATTTATTGTGGCTTTTATAATACCTGTTTTAAATATCAGTAACTTTCCTATGCTATTTCGTATACTATTTAAGTTAAAAAGAACACACAAATCGCCGTAGTGTTTAAAGGTCGCCGTTGTGCAATAAATATGATGTCCGTCGAGTAACTGGAATGACCTGGGTTTGATCCTCACTGTAAAACAATCCGATGATCATCACCAAAGACGCCAAGTACTGGTACTAGCAAAGAAACGGATTCGATCATGCCTAAAAAGCTTTGGGTTATGCAATTAGGTTTTAACTAAAGCAAAGAGCATTACGAATAACCATACATGTGTGAAAGTGAAGAAGTGGTCAACTTCAAATTGATAATTAAAATTTGACTACCTAAAGCTCCGTCTACGCAGGTCAAAATAATGTGCAATGATAGGTGATAACAAAGTGAAAGTAAAAAGCTTTCACCAAACAAAATTAAGTAAATAGGTAATTTAATGTTCTTCCGAGTTGCATAGTATATGTTTAATAGCGCAAACAAAACATCTGAGGATGTACCTGTGTGAGTTTCAATTATAATTAAAACACTTAACCGGAAGAATTACAACGCCCTTCAAATTTATACTATGTTTGTTACTTGTCACTAGAATACAATGTTAAACTAAAGTAATGTTTAATAGTATTTGTGTGATGCATAAATGGGTGAGACAGAGATGCAGATGCATATTATTTCTAATAACTCAATTTGAGTGAAATTTATTTTAACAATTAAATCGAAAGAATAACAAATATAGATTTAAAATTTACTAAACTGAATTGGCTAGCGATGAAATGTTATATATGTTTTAATATCCTAGCTGTTATATTAGCCCATCATTATAATCATCATCGTTATCATCATCGCTATCATCATCGTTATTCTCCTCCTCCTATTCCTCCTTCTTCTCCTTCTCCTCCTCCTCATCATCATAATCATCATCATCATCACCATCGTCGTCGTCGTCGTCATCATCATCAGCATATTTGCCGTTGGGGGTGGGGGGGGGGTGGGGGGTAATTAGGGACGACAGAGAGACCTTCCACCAGTCAGGTATGTTGTGGGCTTCTAAGAGTGATTCATCCATGGGGAGGGACGCCCACTTTTCCACATCGTCCGTCCAGCATCAATTTTACGGCCTTGACGGTGACAACCTTCTGGCGTATCATGGAGAACAGTAACCGTCTACGCTGTGTTCAGTGTTAAAAAACTATCAAAATTGATGAAGTATACCATAGGCGGATCCAAGGGGGAGCGGATGCGGCGTACACCCCCCCCCCCCCCTAAATCGCCAAAGCACAGTCAATTAATTTGATGTTTCACACTTTACTAGATCTAGATCACCTATTTAAACTCATTTTTTTCTTTTTCGTACACAACATTGCCCGCTTATCACAGATAATCGCTAAATGGCTATATCCATGCGTATTACGTATAAACTATGCACTCTTTTGGCATAATAAGAAGGTACTTTGATGAAAATACATAAGGCGTGACATGCTCGAGAAGTGGTTGCCAGAGCCTTCAAAATCATTTCAATCGTGGAGCTTACGGGGGGCTTCGCCCCCCTGGACCCCCTAGCAGGACTTTGCCCTGCACAAAGCCCTGCACCCGCCAGGGGCCCTAGCGGCCCCCTGAACCCCCAGCAAATCTTTCAACATACTCCCCCCCCCCTAACCAGAAATCCTGTAGCCGCCCCTGTATACAACCATTATTACATGTACACTTTCCACAAAATCTATGGATTAGCGTGAGGGTCATATGTTGTTATGAATTGCGTCCGAAATTATTGTTCCTTGTTTTATCTTGCACAACCGTAATGAGACAGTTTCATGCGTTCTTTTCTTCTATGGCAATGACTATTTTGTCAGTTTTTGATGCATTGTTGTAATCGTGGCAATGATCTTCATCATTTATCAAAATATTGACCAAATAATAAAACTCAAAACTGGATCATGCGATTACTTAGAGATAACTAAAAAGATTTGGTTTACACATGGACCTGTTTCTGAATAATTTTAATTATTCATTATTTTTTATTTTTTTTTAGGGGGGGGGAGGGGTGGAGGTATCGACCTACACTCAGGAATTTTGTGTTGAAAAATATGTCTAACTTGATCAGCCTGTACCATATATACACATTTAAATACTGTATCAAACGCTACAACGTATTCAGTCGAATTACAAGCAACGTGTTAAAGTACAATTTGAAACGGTAAGATATTTTCAGTCCCGTAAACAAAATTTAAAAAAACCTGAAAAGTAAGGTGATGATCATGCGCATCTTGTCATATTACACCACGGGATTAAAACGACGATCACCGCTTCTTATTATAATTCCGACCCTTGACAAAGTAATCAAAACTGAAAAGTGTAATAACTCAAAGGTACACAAGAACTTATCACTTAACTTACCTTGGTCTATATTAGGGATTTAGCTGATGCAAATTTGCAGAAGTGGAGAGTCTTTCTATTTAATTCCAAATCTTTTAAAATTTCCCCACGCTCTCCCATGTTGTGCTTCACTCTTTTAGAACAATCCTGTCTCTGTCCCTTCTTGTACTAGTCAATACAGACACACCCACCGAGTTATTATAGGTAATTATAGATTAACATATAATATTCCTCTATATTATCACCATATAACATTTCATAAAGAAAACGTTTCATGGAAAAATGCTTACATGGACCTTTTCACGTTTTGGTAAATTGACAAACTAAAAAAATGTTTCAGATTCGCAAATTTTCGTTGTGGTTATGATATTTGTTAGGGACTGTAATACTGAACATTTACCATGCTCTCAATGATTCGTTATATGCATCTTTTTACGATTTAGAAACCAAAAAGTTATAAAGCGTTGCAACGCGAAACGATTGAATAATTTGGAGCGTTCTGTTGTTGTCGTTAGATTTTGTGACACTCCGAGGATTGCTTATATAAAGTATAAAATACATCATTAATGGTAAGAGCACTTATGGCCGAGTGGTCTACGCGTTAGACTTTTACTCCAGGGGTCATTGATTCGAGCCCAGTTGTGTGTTACATTTGCTTCTTTCTTAAATGTTAATCTTTGTCTTTTTTTATACTGGAGCTTTTTAAATCCAATTTTAACATTCATTAATATAAAGCATTGAATGGCAAACTTCAATAACTGCTAAAATATATGAAAAGTTCCCTCTAATGGATGATTGAATTTAAGAACTAAAGTGGAACCAAATGTGCAAATGGTTTAAACAACAATGATCCATTTTATGTATGGTAGTTACATTTATATTTCCCCCATGATATGTTATGTGTATTGAATGCAGCAGCTTTATAGACTTGTAATGTCAAAGACCGTATTTAGTAATGTTTGGCTTATTTCCAATTAGAAAACTTAAAATAGCTGATTCATTCACTTGGACTAACAACTTTCACGCATTTAATAAGAAACACAAATCAAATCGGACACACCAATTCGTAGTTTGGTATAAATTGTAAAAGATTACTTTAAAAACCTAACCTGGATTACTCACAAGTGAAGTTTTTTAACCAATATTAATTCATGGATTACCAGCATCTGCTTCTGCTTCTTCTCTACTGCAACCCACAGAAAAACGCTCCGGTCACGATGCTCTGCATTGCGCACTTGTATTCACATTGTTATACTTGAAAAATAAGCTGGGAGATTTCTATAAGTTTGCACTTTACATGAATGTTTGTATGAGTAACAAGTAATTCCAAGGGCGAGGCCAATTTCGCCCACATAGATGTGATTTTAACACAGCCTGGTGGCTTACCACTAAACGGTGTTAAAAACAAAATTAATATTGAAATCCTCATCTTGCGGTTTCAGATAAGATCAATAAGCCAAATATACTATTTAAGTCTATATAAATCGTGTAACCATGTGGCCAGTTTTGAACACAAAGACAGATTTTGAACCAATTATGTACACAGTTTTGTATCCAGTAGGGATAAATATACATTTACACAGAACAAAATCCACTCTTTAAAATAGTTATCATATCATAATATTGACACTTGAATTATTTTTATTAATTGAATATTGTTGAATTAAGTTTCTGGCGCTAATAAGCGTCACTGCCGTTTTAACGTCATGACGTCATTTCCTGTTTTTTTTGTATTTTGACGTCATTTTATAATTGTTTTTGTTGAGAAACAGAAAGAAAATGTAGTTAATTTGTTAAAACCAACTTTGAAAAAGCCCATTTAGGCGAAATATATCAGAAAATAGTGGAATTTGTTCTGTGTACAATTATGTACAATTTAATATATATTACAACAGAAATTGAAATAGGCTCGCTAGTTAGAATTTTGGTAGAAGATTTAAAAGCTTTTCACAAAACAAACGTAAGGGAAACAAATATCCATCATAGTAGGGCGAATTTCTACAACATGGTAACAATTTTAACAAACCTTGTACAGGACCGCCATGCGATATAACAAAACAAATACCAAACCTTTTGGGCTTTGCATGTTCTAAGCAAATTATAAAGTTGTCTTGCTATATATAGAATATATTTACATGTAGTCCAGCCCTTTGGTAGCTATGGTTGTTGACGAATCTACATGATTTGAACGACATTGGTAGAGATTCACACAGACAACAATAGTTCCAAAAACAGTTTCTCTATAAACGTGTAAGAAAAATGTCATTTTTAGTTGCAACTTGATTTTTGAATGAAACACAATTATTTGCGCGACTTTTAGACACCCTTATACAATGCACATCCTATACAAGTTTAACAAATGTTTGCTTTGATCAATTGAGGAGGAAAATCCGTTTAAAGAAAATGGACGAACAGGCACTTTAGTTACGAAAAGTAACACTAACTACAATGGGATTACGAACAACAGTGATAAATAACAATACGAACAAGAACGCATATAGCAACATCTCAAAAAACGATACAAACCACAAGCAGCAACACGAACATGATGGCCAAAACCACATGTACAGCACAAGCACGTACATACATCAACTACTACTACTTTTATTACAACTACAACAAACGCTACAACACCAACTGCAATTCTAAGGCTACTACAAATAGCACTACCAATCATATGTCCACTACTACTATTGCTGCTTTGTGCCGCAAGTTTGCATAAGTAGGGTACTGCAGTGAAAATTAGTTATTGAAAGAGACACGTTTAGCCGACATCTTCATTTATTTGTAGAATTTGCTCAAACTTGGTAGCGATCAACCTGAGGTGGTCGTCTAATATATAAAATTTTAATGAAAGTTTGCTAACGTTAGCCGAATGAGCCATAAAAGGTTGTAATTAATAAAAACTACAATATAGTATTAATAAACTCAGGTGGTAAAACAGGTGAGCATTATTCGGTCATCTTGGGTTTCTTTGTTCATTTAAACTATTTTAATTTTAATTCACTGTTCTACAGCAGTTATGTACAACATGGAGACAGCCTGGCAACACATCGACTCATTTTCGTCAACCAACGTAGCAATGCTCGAGAAACATCTACTTTGTGACGTCACATTGGTTGCAAAGAATTCCACTGACCCGATCAAGTGCCACAAATTTGTTCTAGTCAGTTGCAGTACAGTTTTAGAGGCCATGTTCTGTGGACCACTTGCAGAAACAAATGACGTCATCAACATATGATATTGAGGACGCAATCCTGAAAGCATTTGTTAGGTATATATTTAAATACTTTTGTAATTGTGTATTCGTTAAGAGTATCATATAGCTACTCGAGATTGTATGTTTTAACAACGGAAAAGTCAATTAATAAAAAAGCCGCACCTCGACCATGCGACATCATTAACATATATCTACATGTACATGGTATTATATTATTTCAGTGTTGACGTACTTGATTCTTTTTTAAATGAATCAGTACAATTCTAAAGAAAAATGTATTTTACAATTAATGACATTATTTAATTAAATGTAACGTCTTTTTGCTTGTTGTTTAAACAATTGTCTCCCGAAAGAAACCTACTAAGTAGTATACATAACAAACGTTCAATTGTAGATACCTACCTATACGGTGGCGTTGTTGAGATCTCTGCCGAGACAGTCCTACATCTAATGTACGCGGCGAAAAAGTACGATGTGGTGGGGTTACAACAAAATGTAGATCGTTTTTGGATATTGAAATGAGTCCTGAAAACGTAAACACTATCTTGGATCAAGTCATCACGTTTGATGATATGGATCTTCAAACGATGTGTTTGAAATTTATAATGAGACAATCGGAAGACGTTTTGGGAACAGAATCATTTGTTGAAATGACAAGGTCAGCGCTCAAGGCAATTGTAATGTGTGACAATTTTGGAACCAGCGAATGCGAACTATTCAATGGATGTTTACGATGGGCTTAACACGCCTGTAAGTCCTCTGGTCGCAGTGAGACTGATTCTGATATACGAGACGTACTGGTAAAAGAATTGATAGATTTGATTAGATTTCCCGCTATGTCTTGAAAGGAATTTGCCGAGAATGTAGCGGGAACTAGCTTGCTGTGTCAGTCGGATATTATCGATGTTTTCCATTCCATTATTACACAGAAAACTGTTTCGTTATTCAAGAGCGAGCCACGTATTTGTCTTAATATGGTATGTCCTTTCAAAGGGTGTGAAACATTTCATAACATAGGCGGCTATGACTTTTCCTTTGGCCCTCTATTAGACGCTACGGAACACAACCTGAGTTTTTCTGTGTCAGATAATTGCGCCCTTAGTGGGGTCGCTATGTGCTCACCTGTAGAAGACGGTTCTACTGTTTATAAAAGCGAAATACTTGAAGACGGCGTGAAAGTTAACTCGACAGAAGTAACTCTGAATTTTAATGGGAATAATTACGAAGTTATTAAAATTAAAAAAACAACATTCCTTTAGTTAAGGGCAAACGATATTCGATAAAGGTACTAAACAGTGGGCAAATTGTATGCCTTTGCAATGAATATAAGGAAAAAATAAAACATAATTATGTGACTTTATTTGTTGCACATGAGAGTAAATTTTCCCTTGTGATACCCGCACTGAAGTTAGTTATTGATCAATTCGAAGTTCTAAAAAAGTAGTTAAATAACTGCTGCTTCGACTTAACTGGACCCTACATATTGGTATTAAAATGTATCAATTTATGTTTAAACTATTAAACTTTGCATCGATGTTTTCCGGTATTGAATTCGGGACAGTCAATGATTTGCCAATTTAGAAACTGGCTGTAAGATAACCCCAGAGGCGGTACAAAACATTTTTTCTTGTTCATTCTTTAATTCTAAGCGTTCTAATATATTTCAATAAGTGGCATTGCAGTGATATGATCATGCACGGTTATCAAGTTTGAATGATATCTTGTTTAATAACATGTTGCCTGCATAGAGCATTGAATGCATGTTTATATTGTGATTGCTGTGTCCAGTGTACTGCTAGACGTGTTTGCATTGATGTTTTTCGGTCTTGGATTTTGTACAGTCAATAACTTGCCAAATTGGGAACTGGCTATTAAATACCCCCGGAAGCGGTACAAATCAATTGTTCATTCTATAATTCTAACTGTTCTAATAGATTTCAATAAGTGGCATTGTAGTGATATTATCATGCACGGTTATTTCACACAATTGTGAATGATATCTTGTTAAATAACGTTTTGCCTGCTTAGAACGTGTAACGCAGGTTTGAATAATTGTGACTTGCTGTGTCCAGTGTACTGCTAGGCGTGTTCCATGCAGAAAAATTGATTGCAAGTCGATGTTTTATAATTAAATATATCATCTTGGCATTATATACAACGCATTTGTAATTAATAGTAGTTTGCAATTTGTCATAAGTAATGTTAAACACAAGTCATGCAGTTTCTATTAATAGATGACATTAAAAGATCATGCATACTTTTTAGTAACTTTCATGCAGCTTTTGTCGATAATGTATTGTCATGTCATGCTTAGTTTATATGGTTTGGATGGATATAGTTTTGTTGGATCATTTATTCTGTAGAGCATTTTTAGTTGTCTGCATTGCATATGTATTGTAATTTCATGTATCCTTCCAAGTATTTGTTATGCAATATTGATGTATAATATGTTTTCACTTCATTTATACTGCTCAGCGTATTACATGCTTTTCAAATGGATCATGAGTTGAAAATTTCTTATACTGCTATGTTTTGTTCGTTTTATGCAGTTTTGATATAGTTTTTATTTGACGTTTCCGTTTAATTTATGTCATGTTGGTTAGATTAATAATGTGTTGTCATTGTATGTCTACTGTTAGGCATATTGCTTTAAAGGGGCCTTTTCACGATTGGGTAAATTGACAAAATTAAAAAAAGTTGTTTCAGATTAGCAAATATTTGTTTTAGTTATGATATTTGTGAGGAAACAGTAATACTGAACATTTACCATGCTCCAAAATAGCTATTATATGCGTCTTTTGACGATTTAAAAACCCGAAAATTATAAAGCGTTCCAACGCGAAAATGAATTTATAATTTGGATAGTTCTGTTGTTGTCGTTAAATTTTGTGAAACTACGAGGATTGTTTATATAAAGTATAAAATAAATCTGGCATTGCATTCGGAAGAATGGCCGAGTGGTCTAAGTGGTAGACTTTGTACTCCAGTACTCCAGGGGTCTGTGGTTCGAGCCCTGTTGAGGGTTACCTTTTTTCTTTTTATAAATTTTATTCTTTTTTTTTACTAGAGCTTTTTGTATCCAATGTTTACATTTATTAAAATAAAGCATTTAATGACAAACTTCAAAACATGCCAAACTTTGTGAAAAGGCCCCTTTAAGTTTTGAATTAAACAGTCCTGTTAATCAGAACTGTATTGATATTATATATAACACACCATTTATTATAAACTTTTATATTGTGTTGTAACAGGTATGTTTTATTTGTAGTACATACATTTGTAGTTGGTTATATTTTGAAATATTGCTGTAGTTTCAGATATTCAATTGTATATGGCACATTTTATGGGGTATTGTGCAGGATTGTATAGCCCCTTTTCGGTCATATTCCTAATATTAAAAATATCTCATTTTCGAATCCAGGCGCCAAACAAAAATTGATTGTTTGGTTTTAAGATGTTTGTTAATAGAGCTACCAAGTATAGAAGTAAAAAATGTGAAGTTGTTTTAATCATTCAAGAGATCTCTTTCTGTGAAATGCTATTTTTTAATATCATGTAACTCGATTCTATTCAAAACATATAAATCAAGAAATCCTAAAGTAAAGTATTTTATATTGTATGTAGGTTTTATTAATAGTTATTATACAGATATAAATCAAGCAATAATATACTTTATCATAATTTAGAGATAATTGAGGCTAAAATTCGTAATTTAAGGGACAAGTTAATATTCCAAAATTGGTGAGAAAAAGTAATGTTGGAAAGTGTGGAGAACCAATTTCACCTCTCTGGTAAGTGGTATTGTGTGAGCACCAATTAGACTCGCATACGCGGAAGTGGGAAACGAGAACACTTCGCCTAGCTGTGAGGCATGTAAATAAAGCACTTCGATAACCGATGACCGATTATATAGCCGTACTTTATGATAGGTAATGGCCATATAGATTCGCCTTGTCTGTCCACACTTTCCGCCTCCCGTCTGCCCTACTTTTTTTGCAACGCATTACTAAAACGTATTACTGTCAGACTGCTGCAACTTAACTAACATTTTTATCAGTATACACACTTGTGTACCTCGATATTTTGGTGCGGATATTTGCCGGAGTTGGTATCACTTTTACAATTTTGTACCATTGTTGCCTGTTGCTTAAAATTATTACTGCTTATAACGTGACGACCTAAACTTAACAAACATCTAACAGCATGCATAGTTCGTTCCTTCATATTTTGGTTCGGCTTTTTTCTAAATTACCGGAGTTGTAGCACATCCTTTAGCCAGAAAATGAATGTTAAACCTTTGTCGCGGCCTCACTAAATAAATTGCTGCTAGGACGCTGAACTTTCTCAAACATATAAACCACCGTGTGCAGTTTCACCTCCGTATTGTTGGTTTTTTTTTCCGACAAATTGCGAGTTTTTGGACAAAAGCGTAATTCATCAGCAACCTCGTATTATGAACACATTTTTGTCTGTTCGTTGAGTGTTAATAATATGCAACGCGCAGGGTGAGCTTTTGTGACCACCTTTAGTCCGTCTTGCGTCATCAGATGTCAGTCGTCCGCCGTACATAAACATTTAATTCAAACGATATCTACTGCAAACTGCTGGGAAGATTTTAAAAAAAACTTCACAAGAACGGTTCTTGGATAACTCTCTTAAATCGTTCAGGTCTTGTCACCAAAGCCAAAAAATATAGTTTAATATGAAAACTTCAAACCTTTTTTGTTCACCCGAAAATGCAGGGGTTTAATATTTGGTGTGTAACACAGTAAAGTGTCCCTCTTTTAAGTGTGTGCACATTATTCCTTCGAGGTCAAAACGAGCATCGTCCCAATGTGTCAGTTGATTAATATAGATTTATAAGTTAAATAACATATATATTCTTATCAGAAACAAAAAATCTCAGCTCAGCCCCTTGATATTTGATTCTTCTCTCAAACAGAAAATCTCCGCTCAGCTCCTAGATAGTTGTTTATGTATATATTTTATAAAGTTGTCAAAATAACATCCTATATATTAGGTCAAACCACAGCGGTGAAGAAAGTTGACAGCAGTTTTAAATATCATTGAACGCAACGACACCTTTGTTATATACTGGAGAATATAAAGGCAAAAATAGGTCACATTTTGTATTTTGTAGCTATGATATATTACCTTACTTTGCGTCTTTTTGGGGAAATCCACCCTTATATTTGAAAACGTTGTCAAACTATTCTTTCGCGATTTTCAAAACTGTTCCACAATTTGACGTTTTTTATATAAACATTTTAAAGTTATCATGATGTTTTGTTTGCAACAGCATGCTGTTTTATTATTAAATATTAATTAAACTGCGACATTTTGATAACTTATCAACAAACAACGATTATTAACTCTATTCTGGCTATTATTTCAAAAATGGGCATGAAACAAAACGGTGTACACTGGTAATACAAATATTATGGTAAAGTTAACCGACATTCATGAGCAAAAAAAAAAGGAATTTAGTCTACTAGAACCTACCTCTGTTGAAACGAGATCTGTTATTAAATGAAGACATATTTATACCTTCAGCTATGAAACGAAACACATTTAAAGTTTCCATCTGACTAAGAAATGTGCCACTAGCTACATATTCAGAGAACTCCTTCATATGCATAGCTGGAAATCTGATAAGATTGACAAGGTCTTCCCCAAGAGTTTGGCGCAAATTTTCATCCGACATTTCCCGACCAGAGGTCTCGCATTCGTGTTGAGCCCATCGCTTGCATGCAAGGAAAAGTTGACCTTCGCTGACACCAAAGGTATCGCACATTAAAATTGCCTTTAGCGCCGATCGAGACATTTCGACAAATGAATCCGATTTCAAAACTCCATCTGACTGCCTCACAATGAAAGTCAAACACATATTTTGCAGAATCGAATCGTCAAAATCAATTGCCTGATTAAGTATGAATTGGTGCTAATATTTTTGTTACACATGATTTTCGACAAGAATGATATGCACTTGGTCTATAAATCAGACACATCGTACTTCTTCGCCGCATACAAAATGTGCATAACTGTGTCGTTGGTGAGATCAACCATACCACTATACATATACCTGAAATAAAAATATTAGGGTTTGCAATCAAAATCAACAATAAATAATGGAAAGTCAAATGTACAAAAAGTAATTTTCATATTCACCGCTCTATACTTTCATTAGACATTTAATTTCGATATAAAAAGTGGAATATATTATGCTGAATGTTCAGGTTTTTAAGTATCTCAAATTCTAAAGTGTGCTATCGTACTAAAAACAATTAAAAATTTAATATCAATTTTATGAGTTTACGTTTAATTTCAAATCCTAACCTGACAAAGCAGCTCAGAACCGATTCCTCTATATCTGGGATCTCGATTACTTGTTTGGATTCGGCAAGCGGCCCACAGAACATGGCTTCAAAAACAGGACTGCGACTCGCGAGGATGCATTTATGACATTGGATCGGTTGATTACCATTCCCAGCAGAAAGTGTGACGTCACAGATAATATGTTTCTCAAGCATTTTTATGTTTGATGAAGATAACCAAGAAGAGTTTTCTTCCATGCTGAACCTATAACAAATTATTATTTTCTTAGATTCAACCAATTATTCAATCAGAAATGAAATAAATTAAGTAAGTTAAAGCACAAAGTTCCTTTACAACTGAGGTGTAATCATTTTGAGTAAGACGATGAAATTCTAAACAGTAGCAAATGTCTGTTTCATAAATGTATTTATATTGGGCGTGTTTTTGTATAATGAATACATTAACTGTTACTAGTTGTTAAATGGTGAAAGTTTTACACGCTAGAATACAATCAGTATGATTGTTTTCAGCGTAGTTATAAATCCAGCGTTTTACTTTAAATGACCTAAACATAACGCCAGCAGACCCGAATGAATACATTCGTAATATTTCATTGGCTGATTTGAGCATTATCTCCCAGAACATTGGCAACATCGCCGCGTCGATGTAACACTGTAAATTGAAGGGAATTGCGAACTTCTCTCTGCATGTTCATACGAATCATAGACTCACATTTTGGCACAGTTACAATTACGCATTACTGGAAAATTCTTTCTCCAGGGTCAGAGCTGGGTCAGTTAATCGTAGGGGGAAGACGGAATGTAATATAAATAAATGCCGTATGTTGATAACACAGTATTGCTTTCAATATATCACATAACTCGAACTTTAAGGAATAAAAGGAATGAAAAAGAATCACTTAAGGTTCATAGGGGGGGGATAAAATTCATTAAAACTTCGCTTTGGTTTTTCTTTATTGAATGTGGTACAATATGGTCAAATTATATATCATTTTAAAGCTAAAGACGGATAGAATAACATAAACACATTTTTGACAATCAATATTTTTGTGCTTTATTCATATTTTGGTTTAAAACCAATATATTTTTACACTAATTTACAAAATCTCAATCTAAAGTCAGGAAGGATATGCACTACCTTAAGTTGAAAAATACAAAGCTATATACATATACAAGGTCAAGTTAGCAACATTTCACAGAAAATTATTGTCATAAAACAACAAATGAGTTTTTATTCAACTGTCTTTTTTGGATAAATATCCTAAACAAAGTTCTAAAAATAACTAAAACGTAACTACTTTTTAAAAATCCAGGTATGGTGGATAATAAGAGTCACAATTCTATTTCAAAGGCTTAACAATTGTGTTATTTACCTCTCAACCAAATTGCAAATTTCAAACCATCTCAAATTGAAATAGATTGCAGACGACATATAAAATTGTAAAGGAATAAAAAGAAATTGGCAAAACGATTGATTTTATATTTCTATTCCTTCTACCCATTTTGAAAGCGTGGCCATCGCTGGGATCCGTAGAAAAACGTGCAAAACAAATCGGTCGAAACCACGTGCAGTGGTGAGAAAAACGGGTATGTGTATACACATACCTGAGAAAACACAATACTTATTTTGACAGTTGGGTGGCAACTAGTAAAACAACTTTTAACATTAATCAGCAAGAGATCGCACTAAATAACAGAAATGACCACGTAGAGATATCATCACTTACCTTATTACAAATATTATCCAGCTGAAAATTGTCCCCCACACGTCTTTTTTAGTTTATTTGTATTGTTTTTCTGGAGCCGAAATGCATATCCATCCAACTTCCGTTGTTTTCACTTTCGTTATTAAAAACTCCGTTTAAAAGTATTATTTCTACTTTTAGATTGTTAAAGCGATGTTTTATTATATATTATCTATAGAATTGAATACCGTGATGATTTGAACAGAGTTACGTATCGATCTTTCTATCAGTCTGTGAGCGTACTATTTTATGCGCAATAATATATGTCGTGTGATTCGACAACGATTGTAAACATTGGTGAAATGCTTCTTACATAGTTATTCTTTTGAGTGTTTATGAGGTCTGATCGTGCAGTTTGCAAACATCAACGGAAAGATTACAATCCAATGCATTTGTCATCGTCAACCGTTTGGAATGTCAATTAGGCGATGAGTGAGTTTTTAGCATGTTTCCTTCTATTTTATTAATTTAAAAATGGCTGCCCCCATGGTGATGAAATGACATGTGTTCGAGTTTTGATATTTCTAGATATGTAAACTTTTTTTACTATTTAAGCGTAACTTGCCCTCGTCAATGTCGATATTATTCACTAGTTATATAATTTTCCGCCGAAATACGTGGAATAAACATGATTCAGATTTTTGAAAATAATGTTTATTTTAGTGTTAAAATCGCTTTGTATTTTGATTGATTTTGTGGATGTTATGATACGTTGATGTACAAAATTGGTAGCAGTTTGAAGCAAAAACATCCTTTAAAGCATATATGTATACATTTTCAAGGTGGCACTCTTCCTTTAGTCAAATTTGAGTTCAATGCTAGGGGTCCCACATTTTTCAAAATGAAGCCTCTACATGAACCTTAATGCCATTTGTCTTGAGACAAATCTACCGAAATAGTATAGTGTCTATGATAAAAAGAAAATCGTTTAATTTACTAGCCACACGTGTGTGAAGTACGCGCAGTCTGTCTGAAAATCTTTTCTGCAAGCCAGAATATGCTACCGTAATTTGTCAGTTTGCTATTAAAAACACAGTGCGATTGCAATGAGATTTTTAAAGATCTGCGTAATACATAAATGTGTCTACGGAAATATGCAATAAGACCAATTTTCGCATGACGCGGATGAAACACTGTTATTTAATGTGTGAAAAGAAAACTACTTGTAACTCAAATATCAACAATATGTTACGATGACGAAGAAATACATCATAATACATAATTTTAGGACACGTAGCAAAATGTGTATCTACGAACACTATTATGTGGTGTAATGTACATGCACTTCATAACAAACATTTAATGCGGTAGATATGCGACTATTAAGTGAAAAAGAACACAACACTAATTAAACCTTTTCTCAATTTAATAACTTAGAAACGAAAATGAGATAGTGTTTCCATTTAATTGCATCACATGCTGTATTATACATGTTCTGCCGCAATGCAGTTAGATTAACCCCGTTGATATAGACAAATACGCAAGTCGCTTTAGCAGTGTACTTTCACGTCATAACGGTAAAAAGCTACAACAGAAATAAAAAAGACATTCAATGACCTGAATATATCATAAGATGTACTAAACGTTACGCCATAACATCATTATCATCTTGAAAATTAGACACAGGTAATTTGCGTAAAGTTTTAAGTGACCATATGGCTTTCCGTAGTTTAAAAAAAAAACGAACAAATGCAGCTGGCCTATTCTGAGTTAATTTCTAAACTTACAACATAGAACATGAACGAAATCAATGCCACAACAATACGCATATTGTAAAATGCACTTACAGCGTGAGGGAAAAGCAGTGTGAACGAATTTCATTGACTTTGACAACCCAGGAAACTGTGTTTATCATGACAAGACTACTACTAAGGGACACAACTTCTCAATTATAATGCATACAAACTACGCCGCACAATAAAACCGCAAAGTGTATGCAGCACAATACATGTGTTTCATACATGTATTGATTAGATTATGAAACATAAATTATTGATTCCATTGTTGTTCGGAACATAGCACCACTGTGTATCAATGTGAATGTACGTAAATGTTCTTATGTGTTGATGTTAATGACAGGGCTTTAGCATTACTCATGTTTTTAGTCGCCATACATTACCATGTACTTGTTCATGTATGTGTTGAATATACTAACATCATTTACATGCTTCTGCTAACCGCATAGAAAGATGATTGACAGATTACTCAGCTCATATGATAACATGTATTGAAAGATTTATGTTTGTTGAATGTGTTTCTGTAATGTGGTAATTCTACATAATTATACATTGATAATGTTTTGACACACCACTTTGTTTTGATTATGTCTTATCAGTTTATGGTCGGAAAGCCTCGACATGTAAACCATGTTGTCCTATCTTTAACTTGTCAGATAAATTCAAGTACACAATGACACTAACATAGCATTATCTATATTTAACATATTTTAGTTTTAGAGCTAGATAAAACACACATTAAAGAGGATCTGTATTCAGTCGCTTCGATGTAAGATTTTGTAGTCAGTTACATATGCAGTCTTGTAAAAGCGTCGGACTCTATTTTGCTAATCATCGGACCCACGCAAACTATGTCGGTCTTGTCTTTCAAACTGAATCAAATTAAGCTAACATGTACAGGGCCTTTCTTGGAGACTTATTGATTATTTTGATTTTTTTAAATTATATTAAACCCAACGAGATAGAGTTGCGAAGTATTCGAACATTTTTCTCATAACAGATGATAAAGGATTTAGATGAAGTTAAATTTAAACGAAACACATTACCATATGGAAAAAAAACTCCGACATTTAAAAAAATGCAATATTTTATTCTCGAAGCATCAAGTTTTACACAAGTATCGAAATACAGAGACCATATATGTTTTCAGATAATGTGTAATTAATAACGCATGACGTAAGGAAAGAAAATAGGGGCGAAATAAGAAGAGTTTCTACACACATTAACATTTAAATTAAAATATACATTGAATTATACATTTTGTACAAAGGCTTGAATAATAAAGGTATCAACCTAATTGAACACATGTATTATTTGAAAGAGACCGAGAATTGTATTGTGTAGAACAACTAACTCAAATATATAAACAATACCGACTTCTAACAATAGTGCTACCTCAAAGTGTTAGACAATATTCTTACCTGTGACTTCAATTGAATGCAAATAGATCCGAATAGATATGTTGGGATTGTTCTATTATCCAACAAATAGTGAATGATAGCAAACTGAACAGTTTGTGAATTCTTTATGATCATTGTATAGCAATTTCTATTATGAACATATAAGCTCTTACAATGTAATAGATTATTTTTCAAATACTTTAATTATTGATAACGGGATTATACTTTTGGCAAAGTTTTACATAAGTGAAAGTAAGATCCCACATTATTAGACCAACGATTCCCCCCAAAAATCAGAAGACACATTAGGAAACAATGTTAAAGATGACTCCAAACACTTCATATGTATTTGTTTAGGTTTTCCTTTTGTATATATTTTAGTGCATACATCTGTAAGCAACGTCTTATTGCACATGATCTTGTCGCCCGATATGACTCGGGTAATACTGTTCCAGAGGCCTCACGTTAATGGAGTTACGCTGTATGGACAGGCAATGGTATTACCCTCATACTATGGATAAAAAACTTCTCATTATTTCTTATATTATTCTAGCAACGATGCCTTTGTATTTGATTTGAATGTATAGTACACTATAATTGACTTTGATTTATATCATACGTAAGTCTTTATTGCTACGTATACCTGTGGCTGAACCAAAACTTGATCTTTTAAATACAAAGCGTTCTATGTTTTAATCAAAAGTAACTTTTGTTTTTGGAATCACGATTCTAGCATTTAATGCAGAATTTGCTACTGATTGTAACCAACAATTTAAGTGTTATTGATAAAAACTAATAGCATACTCATGAGATGTCGATTTTTGTTAAGGTTTTATTTGGTATAACAATAAGGCATGTATGTACAACATCATAAATTTAGACGCGAAACCTTGTCAGCTTTATTACACGATTGATTAAACCACAAAATATGCGCACCATATCGCGAAATTCGTTTGAAGTGTTGACTAACTCTCTGCATTAATGTCATTTTTTTAAACACCCTTATTAAATTGGCCAATTCCCTCTATTCGAATTGAGATCCGAATGATTGTAGACTTTTCGGACCAGGCTTTTGTACCTCTGTCCTACTAACGTGTATTTCATTAAAATGAAGTCATACGGAGCCTGAGGATGTTACAACCCAGATTGCGGTCAAGCTATCAATTATATTACTAGACTCACAAATTTAAAATTGTTGATGTCATTTTAAGCAGGCCTATGTTGGCTATGTACTTAAACCTTGAAATTCTTTTTTGAGTTCCGGCCCTGTTGCTGCCCGGAAATTACACCTACCATTGTCATCACACATTGCTTGCTAAGTTACCGGACTCGTCGAGCACCAATCGCGTCAACGTACATGAATGGATGTTTTGGTGAGTTTAATCGTTTATTTGATATCCTGTTGTTTTCGTTTGGTGAATTCATCATTAACAACCCACTAAATTTGGAGAAAGCGGTTTGTAGAGAAACTATCAAACAACTAATGCGGGACACACTATTTTTGTGTAACGTATGATCTATTTGCCACCTTGTTTCCTACAAAAAATGATATAAACAGCTACCAAATATATACATCTTACTTTTCTATTTTCTTGCAGATGAGCTTAATAGAATTACAAAATAGTTCGTCCCCTCTAAAACCATGTTTTACGCCTCCATTTTGTTATACTTCCGTTTTGGTATTTCTGAATATTTCGCACTTCCTGTGTAAAAGTAACGTAATTCCGACTGGTTTAATACTTATCGTGATGGGCTTTTTAAGTAAAGTTTACGTAAACATTACCAATCAAGTAATATACTTAAGAGTAAGTCATTAGGAATACAAGTTAAAAACTGAAAAACTCAATTGGCTCACACTGTAACACAATTGCTCGTCAATAGCAATACATTGACACGATTCTAGTTGGCAGACAATTGACACCGACTATATGTTGCAGATAGGTGAACCTGACTCTAGGTGACAGACAATTGACTCTGACTCTATGTGGAAGATAACTGAAACTGACTCTAGGTGGCAGAAAAATTGACACTGAATCTATGTGAAAGATAACTGAAACTGACTCTAGGTGGCGGAAAATTGACAATGGATCTAGGTAGCAGACACTTGACACTGACTCTATGTGGCAGACCATTGACACTGACTCTACGAACAGTTAGCTGTAACTGACCCTAGGTGGCAGACAATTGACACTGACTCTATGTGGAAGATAACTGAAACTGACTCTAGGTGGCAGAAAATTGACACTGAATCTAGGTAGCAGACACTTGACACTGACTCTATGTGGCAGACCATTTACACTGACTCTACGTACAGTTAACTGTAACTGACCCTAGATGGCAACCAGGAATTGCGCATTGCCGCATAACTGACTTTAAATAGCAGATAACTGACACCCTGCGACAGATAATTATCTTTACAGAGGCTCAATATTTACTCGCACACTAAAACAATCGCAGTATTAAATTTCGCTTAACCATTTTAACTAGCTTTATGGTTTAGTATACACATCAAAATAACGTGGATTTTACCATTTCTCCGTATAGATTATTGACATTTACACACAATTGCCAGCTTGACAGACAGACCATATGAGCCCGTTTTGATAACATATACAAGGTCGCCTAAAGGAATTTGATTAACCCATACTAAAATGAAACTGTATTATGACATATTTCCAAATGGTTTTGAAATCGTTTGTTGTCAGTGACCATTTTATCCAACAGAAGAAACTTCCAATTAAATGACGTTTTTAAATTGAGTCAACACGTTTCAGCTTTTCAAGTGCTGACGTACGAAAGTATATTTGAACGAGTGTTTTACCTAATATCCGTATAATTGGCTATATAAATTGTTATCGGTTCTTATTATCCATATTTCAAGAAATGTATATTTCACACATTAAAGATCTAGTCAGTGATTATGCGCCAATGATATATTAAACAACGGGGTCATATAGAGCTCTCATGTGTACTTGATATTGTTGCATTTGTCCACTTTTGAGCAATGAAATGTAAGAGATTGTAGAAAGATGATAGCTGATGGGTTACACATATGAGGTACAATAATTTATATATTTATCACAAACGTCTAAAATTTTACTTAGAAAGCTGGTTATTGTGCGTAATATTATAGCCATACTTGATTTTAGTTTCGTTATAATTTTAAATGTATTTTTATTTTAGGCCACCTATCCAGGAAAATGTGAATTCTCGGACAAAGATTGGCCATCACCTTGCCATATAACCTTGCTGCAGAGACTTGGGTCCGGCTTGTACTTTAAAGCTGAACAAAGTAAAGTACATACTGGGTGTTGCTCTTTTTGCTCTGGAAATGTGACCGTGGTCTGGAATCTAGGTACCTTCTTCTTGCGATTCAGGATAGCAACTTCGTCCCACAACAATAGTCATCTTTGCCAAGTAATTTTAAAACCTCATCCATGCTGGGAAAAGTCCGCGGTACTGATTTCTTATCTTTTTTGTTATTTTTGTATAATTATATAGTGATATAGCCATTAGTCCAATAAGACTTTACTATTTATGGCACAGTCCACATCATCATGCTCATCATTTTCCTTGTGTGTTTCTCCCATTAATGCTGGAAGTTATACTCCCAGCAAAGTACTCACGGCGAATGTTTTACATTTGACATGTTTTCCTCGAAATGTTACCTTGTCCTTTGACTTAGATACCTGAGAATTGCTCGCGACTCTCATTCACAATCCATCCATCTTGGACAAATGTAGGCACCAGACAATTCGCCCCCTTAGTGCAAAAAGGTACCATGTGACATTGAAATAAGAAGGCACATGGTACCGTTTCTTACGGCCTTGACACTGGATCTACGGCCCTGGCTTTTTGTGCCATTATCTGGACATTATACATGTACATTTTGCCAAGACCTTTCAGGACAATTTTTTTTTCCTGCCAACGTTTGAAAGTGCTGCGAAGGGAAATTAAAATAATTTTCGTATCATTTCCTGAACATTGGACATTGAAAACCATTATTTTTTGCAATAAAAACGCTGAAGAAATACTTTCGCTTAATTTATGTTGACCGTTAAGATTATGTAGTCATATCTTAATTATCAGATCCGCGGTTCTTGCTTTACCTTGCTGTCCATGTTACATAACCGATACGAATATTGTTTTATCTTTAGTATGTGTAGTTTAGCCTTTTAACGCTTTAATTGACTTATTAAATTGTCTACGTTTTGTTTGTAATAGTAATACAACCTGAATGAGCTTTTATATTATTTTATTGTTATGCATATAGGACTCACTGATCCCATAATTTACAAGTTCAAACGTCGAAAAGTATATTAAGAAGTCATAATATGCGAATATTTGCGTCGCCTTTGCCGCATAAGTTTGAAAACGTCCGTGTGCTAGTAATAGGTACTCCAGTGTACTGTAAATATCTCATATCTCAAGTTTTATCAACAATCATATGATTGCAATAATGGCGTGTACAAGTCACAAAAGGCTGTTTGAATTTATCTGATAAGAAGAAATTGGCCTACCTCTATAGCTAATATTAAAGTATGCGATGGACAATTGTTTTTCATTAATTGTATTCCGTTTGCTGAGTAGAAAGCAGTTACGAAAAGTCAAGGTATTAAGATTGGATTTACTGACGATTATTCGCTGGAAACAAATCGTGTAAGTCTATTTTTCCACAATGAAAAGATACAAAATGTATATAGAAAAAAGTCAATAGTTTTCAACGAGAACTATGATGGAATGCAACCTTCGGCGTGAGTATGTGGAGTAGAAAGTTAGGACCGTTGTGTTTGTATTCTGTTTAATACATGCAGTGACAATATCTAGGTTCCAAACAATCAAAATACTGTATTTGTTGATAAAAAAATAAAAGTGCCTCGTAAGTATTTCGGCAATATTTGATAAAATGCATAAGTGATTTGTAATTTGTGATTTGGCGTTAGGATGACCAAAGGTCTAATCTGCATCATCTGTTCATGAATTCTTAACCAGCAATGTTTCCTAAAGCTTTACGATGTTGGTCACATTACAATTTACTTTGCATCTTTAAGGCTATTTTGATATTCTTATGTAATTATGTTACGATGGGTGTCTGAATTACTGTTTGATTTTATAGCTATAAGTACTTTGATCTAAAGCTTATTTTGTATGCGACGATTTCGCGACACCCATTTCGGGTTTTGTATTCTGCAAGCATTTAATTTTTAGAACGCAGATGAAATTATTATTAACCAATCTCCAATTTAATGAAAGGAATTTCCCTCAAACAAAATTATTGTTAAATACAACATACAAGCATATGTATACCCGGCAACTCGTGTTTGTCAAATAAAATACAATAAATGCATTATTACTAACTACAAATCGGAGACACCAACACGTGGTTTGGTATAAATTGTAAAAGATAACTTAATAACACTTACCTGAATTTCTCACAAGTGAAGAATTTGAACCAATAGTAATTCATAAAATACCACCACCTGCTTTTGCAACTTTTCTACTGCAACCCAAAGAAAAATGCTAGGGTCATGGTGCTTTGAATCTATATTTACATTGCGATACTAGAGAAATTAGCTGGGATATTTCTTTAAGTTTGCACAGTTTGGATATATAAGACA
The DNA here is from genome assembly GCF_020536995.1 of Dreissena polymorpha. Lineage (NCBI taxonomy): Eukaryota > Metazoa > Mollusca > Bivalvia > Myida > Dreissenidae > Dreissena > Dreissena polymorpha. Next base: position 52,797 of record NC_068361.1, on the reverse strand, counting down.
GAAATCGAAACAAATATGTACAGTATATTATAAATAATACCCGAAAATGAAATAGGCTTTTCAGTTTGTATAATGGTAGAAAATAAAAATAAAAATACACAAAACAAATATAAGGGAAACACATTACCCTCAGAGTATGGCGAATTTCTACATCAGGGGAACAATTTTATCAAACCTTGTACAGGACAACCATACGATATAACACAACCAATTCAAATCCTCTTGTGCTTTGCGTTTTCAATGCAAGTTTTAAAGTGGTATCGCTATGTTTGTAATACAATTAGCCCAGCTGTTTGGTAGCAATGTTTATTGACGGATGAACTTGATTTCAACAACCGTGGTAGAGGTTCGCAAAAACAACTATTCTTCCACAAAGGTTTTCTCTATAAACATGTAAGAAAAAGGTCAATATCAGTCACAACTAAATGTGTGTATGGACAATAATTATGTTAGCGGCTTTGCTACATGCTTATAAAATGTACAGCTTTGCTAATTTTAACTCATGTTTGCACTTATCAATGCAGGAGGAGAATCCGTTTAAAAAATGGACAAACAGGCACTATGTTATAACAAAAAACTGTCTTATTAAGTTGTAAAACGGGTGAGCGTTGTTTGGTCATCTTGATTTTCTTTGTTTATATAAACTATTCTAATTTATTTCACTGTTCTTCTGCAGTTATGTACAACATCAAGACAGCCTGGCAACACTCTGACTCGTTTACGTCAAACAACTTAGCAATGCTCGAGAAACAGCTACTTTGTGATGTCACATTGGTAGGAAAGCATTCCACTGACCCGATCAAGTGTCACAAATTTATCCTCGTCAGTCGTAGCTCAGTTTTCGAGGCAATGTTATGTGGACCACTTGCAGAAACAAATGACGTCATCAATATATCGGATATTGAGGAATCAATCCTGAAATCATTTGTTAGGTATATATTTACATACTTTTTGAATTGTGTATTTGTTAAGAGTTCATTTAGCTACTCGAGATTGTATACAGGCCTTTTCCGCCCTATGCCACGGACCGAATATGGGCCCCATTCCCAATGCCAATCTGGTCGTGATTTTTTTCCTATTGATTTTTTTCCCAATTCCAACTTCCAACGATTGCAACTTTGATTTTTTCGGCCGCTAAAAATGCGAAAATAACGTTTCCTTAATCTGCCAGGCCTTTTCCGCCCTATGCCACGGTCCGAATATGGGCCCCATTTTCCCAATGTCAATCTGGTTGTTTTTCCCAATTGAAAAAAAAAATCCCAATTCCAACTCCCAACGATTGCATAGTTGATTTTTTTCGGCCGCTAAAAATTTGCAAAATAACGTTTTCTTAATCTGCAAACTAAACATTGGGTATTTTGACTACTGACACTGTGTTTGTTTATATTTTATTATCATACATGTTGGCATGGTAATGCACACATTATCACAAATGTTCATAATATTTTGCAATATTTTAATAATAATATGGTTACAAAATAGTTGTTATTTACCAGTAAACGGCTTCTTTGAAATATAAGAAACACTATTTACATGCGATTATTTTTCCCAATTGAGCCAGTTTTGCGATTAATTATGCTCCCCGAAAATTTTTGGGGGGCATATATTTGCCAGTTTGGGGTTCCTTATTTCCTTACTTCCTTCCTTCCGTCACACTTTTGTTACAGTTTCTTATAGCGCCTTCAATATTTTACCGATCTCTTACATATTGGGCATGCTGGTACCTTGCATGCACCTCTACCTTTTGATGATTTTTGAGGTCACTGGGGTCAAGGTCACCGAGGGTAATTATAGATTTTTCCGTCACAATTTTATTACAGTTTATCATAGCACCTTCAATATTTTTCCGATCTCTTACATATTTGGCATGTAGGTACCTTTCATAGACCTCTACCTTAAGATGACGATTGAGGTCACTGGGTTCAAGGTTAAGGTTACCGAGGCTAAAAATAGATTGTTCTGTCACAATTTTGTTACAGTTTCTCATAGCGCCTTGAATATTTTACTGATCTCTTACATATTTGACATGTAGGTTCCTTGCATGGACCTCTACCTTTTGATGAGGTTTGAGGCCACTTGGGTCAAGGTCAAGGTCACCGAGGCTAATAATCAATTTTTCTGTCACAATTTTGTTACAGTTTATCATAGCGTCTTCAATATTTTACCGTTCTCTTACATATTTGACATGTATGTACCTTGCATGGACCTCTACCTTTTGATGAGGTTTGAGGTCACTGGGGTCAAGGTAAATTTCACCGAGGCAAATAATAGATTCTTTAAGGTGGTTATTAACATATCAATTGACAAAGCGCATCATCGGGGAGCATCCATCAGTTTCACTGATATTCTTGTTTTTTTCCCAAGATGGCATTTTTCACGACGCAAAATTCCCAAGATTCCAGTGTGGCGTTTTCCCAAAATTGAGCGGAAAAAGCCTGGTATATTTTAACAACGGAAAAGTCAATTAATGCAAAAGCTGCATCTCGCCAATACCAAAATATTAACATATATCTACATGTACATGGTAATTTATTGTTTTGGTGTTATATATGAATGTTAAATGGTAATGTCTCAATTGAATGAATCAGTACAATTAAACTTGTAACAAAGACTTTTTTATGCCCCCGGTAGAGGGGCATTTAGCAGTTGAATTGTCAGTCAGTCTGTCTGTCAGTTTGTGCGTCCGTCAGAAAACTTTAAAATTGGCCATAACTTTTGCAATATTGAAGCTAGCAACTTGATATTTTGCATGCATGTGTATCTCATCAAGCTGCACATTTTGAGCTGTGAAAGCCTGAGTGAACGGTCAAGGTCATCATTCAAAGTCAAAGGTCAAACAAACAAAATCCAAGGAAAGTTACAAGGTTAAAAGGGATATACTTTCTATTTTATACCATTTGGCTGGTACAGATCATTTTCACTAGGGAAGTATTATTTTTTAAAGGGATATAATCATAAAAAATGTATTTCAAAGCGGCGCAGTAGGGGCATTGTGTTTCTGACAAACACAGCTCTTGTTTATTAAACGTAACGTATTTTTGCTTATTGTTTAAACAATTGTCTCACTTAAGAAACCTATCAGTATACACCATAAACTTTCAATTGTAGATCCCTATACAGCAACTGTGTTGAGATCACTGCTGAGACAGCCCTACATCTTATGTATGCGGCGAAAAAGTACGATGTGCTGGGGCTACAAACAAAATGTAGATCGTTCTTGGATATTGAAATGAGTGCTATAAACGTATGCACTGTCTTGGATCAAGCCATTGCGTTTGATAATATGGATTTTCAAAAGATGTGTTTGAAACTCATAACGAGACAATCGAAAGACGTTTTGGAAACAGAATCATTTGTCGAAATATCAAGGTCAGCACTCAAGGCAATTTTAATGTGTGACAATTTTGGGACCAGCGAATGCGAACTATTCAATGGATGTAAAAGATGGGCCAAACACGCCTGTAAGTCCTCTGGTCGTAGTGAGACCGATTCTGATATACGAGACGTACTGGGAAAAGAATTAATAGATTTGATTAGATTTCCCGCTATGGCTGCGAAGGAATTTTCTGAGAATGTAACGAAAATAAGCTTGCTATGCCAGTCTGATATTATCGATGTATTTCGTGCAATCAGTACGCAGAAAACTGTTTCGTCATTCAAGAGCGAGCCTCGTATTAGTCTTACTATGGAATGTCTTTTTATACGATGTGAAACATTTGCAAATGACCGTGGAGGTGATTTTGCCTCTACCGTTAGCCCTCAAATCAATGGTAAGGGAAACAACCTTAGTTTTTCTGTATCAGATGATTGCGCTCTTAGTGGGGTCGCTATGTGCTTACCTGTACACGATGGTTCTACAAAAGCTACACTTGAAATATTTGAAGACTGTTTGACGGTCCACAAGACAACAGTAACCCTGAATTTCAATGGGGATACTTACGAAGTCATTAAAATAAAACAAAACATTCCTTTAGTTAAGGGCAAACTATATACGATAAAGGTACTTAACAATGGTCAAATTATATTCCGTTGCAAGGAATGAAACGAAGAAGTAAAACATAATGGTGTGACTTAATTTGTTGCACCTGAGAGTCAATTGTCCCTTGTGAAACCCGCACTGGAGTTAGTTATTGATCGAATCGAAGTTAAAAGAAAATAGTTAAATAACTGCTGCTTCGACTTAACTGGGCAGCACATATTGGTATTTAAATGTATCAATTTAAGTTAAAACTATTAAACTTTGCATGGATGTTTTCCTTTCTTGAATTTGGGGCAGTCAATGATTTGCCAATTTAGACACTTGCTGTTATATAACCCCAGATACGGTACAAAACAAGTTTTGATGTTCATTTTATAATTCTAACTGTTCTTATATATGTCAACAAGTGGCATTGTAGTGATATAATCATGCGCGGTTATCTCATACAATTTTGAATGATATCTTGTTAAATAACTAGTTGCCTTCTTTGAACGTTTATTGCAGGTTTGAATAATTGTGACTTTCTATGTCCAGTGTACTGCTAGACGTATTCCATGCTGAACAATTGACGGCAAGTCGATGGGTTATATATAAATATATATTCTCTGCATAATACACAATTCATTTGTAATAAATTGTGTTTTGTAATTGTTCATGTATACTGTTACACACAAGTCATACAGTTTCTATTAATAAATATCATTAAAAGATCATGAATACTTTTCATAAACTTGTATGCAGCTTTTGTCGATAATGTATTGTAATGTATTGCCTAGTGTTTATAGTTTGGATAGATATGGTTTTGTTGGTTCATTTGTTCTGTTGAGCTCTTTTCAGTTGTATGGATTAAATATGTATTGTAATTTCATGTATCATGCCAAGTATATGCTATTGATTGTCGATTTATAATATGTTCTGACTTCATGTATTCCTTGCTTTTAGACTGGATCATGTGGTGTTAATTACTTATAGTATTATGTTTTGTTCAAGTCATGCAGTTTTAATTGATAGTGTTTTGATATCACGTATTCCGTTTTATTTATGTCATGTTGGTTGGGTTGATAATGTGATGACATTGTATGTCTTCTGCTAAGCATATTGCTTTAAGTTTTGAATTAAACAGTGTTGTTTACGTGCAGTTTTAATCGGTACTGAATTCATATTGTATATTACTTTGCATATACTATAAAAAATTTGGTAAAGTTTTGCAACATGTGTAATCGGTTTAAATACATACATTTGAAGTCGGTGTGATTTTAAAATATTGATGCTTTTTCAGATATCCAAACAGATATAACAAATTTGTGTGGGGTACTGCGCAGGGTTTTATTTGGCTGATCGAATAGCTATTATTAACGTAAGATTGTGTGGTGTCATTATGTATCTCCTGACCAGACTGCGAGATGCGCAGGCTGGCTTAAAGCTACGCTTGCCGCATATGGCATAATACATATTATCGAAAAAAGCGGTTTTTACAAATTTTATAGTTTTTTTTTTTAATTAATGGGATATCTAATCACAGTTCTTTTCGAAAAAAAAATACAAGTCAAACTTTGTAATTTATCATCATCATATTGAAGGCAATACTGTGTTATCTACGATTATCGAAAGTCCATTATGTCATTCCCGGACCGAGTTCGGAGTCAATATACAAAGTTTGCCATCGATGCGAAAAGCTGGTTTTAATAGTAATATAAGTAATATTTAAACATATATGACTCAAAATAATTTCGTAAATGATCAAAGCAAACCATTTGGTTGATTTCTATTTAGTTTAAGCGAATATGGTTAAGTTATGCCAGATTGTCCCGTTTTTTCCATAAACAGCGTATTACTTATCATTATAAAACTGTACTGAAATGGAATTTATCTGCATATACAAATAAAACATTTGTTTAAATGTCGTTTTGTTTCAAATCATGAAATTATGGTTCTGTCATAATTTTCTGCGAAAAATTTATTTGCATTTGTGCGTGAGATATTTGTGTACACGTGTGTTTGATTTCGTTTGAAAGTTAAAAACTTATGGAATGGATTTCGAACTTGAGGTAAGAATCTTAACACTATATTATAGATATATTTATATTATGTTTTCGTCACTGACAATATTTTTAAACACGTCACGTATTGTTTTGCACTGAATGAAAGAAACTTTGGTTGGCCGTAGAATAGTGTCAGAGAATACCTAGACTATTACGATATTTTGTAAACATTATTTATTGTGTAATATGTGTTGTTAACTTGTTGTTTGAAAATTGTATGTAGATCTTAGTTTATTTCATATTTAAATTTTTAGAATCTAAAGCATCTTAAATGTGTGTTTACAATAATATTTAAAAAACACATGACGACTACTTGCCATAATAATTAAAATCTAAAGTATAAGTAGCAATAATGGACGAATTAATAACTGTGTTTTTATTTCTGTGTTGATTTTCAAAATGGTATTTTTACAACATACCGCATGGATATATATAGATAGTACAATACATCACAATTCAGCATAGATTGAATAGCGCAGTCGGTATAGCAGTAGACTCAAACCTTTTTTGGTTGATCCTAAGCATTGGTTCGAATCGTGAAAGTTATGGCTATAGTAAAACTTGATAACACTCTAGAGGTCACATTTATTTTGCGAGCATCTGGAAACTTGGTCAGACGATTTGTCCCAATGATATCTTGGATTAGTTCGAAAATGGTTTTAGTTGCTTTAAAAGCATGGCCACCAGGGGCGGGGCATTTTTCCTTATATGGCTATATATGGCTATAGTAAAACCTTGGTAACGCTCTAGAGACCACATTTATTGTCCAATCTTCATGAAATTAGGTTAGAAGATTGGTCTCAATGATATCTTGGATGAGTTCGAAAATAATTATGTATGGTTGAAAACCATGGCTTCCAAGGAGCGGGGTATTTTTCCTAATATAACTTTAGTAAAAATTTTGTTAACACTCTAGAGGCCACATTTACTGTCCGATCTGCATGAAACTTGGTCAGAAGATTCATCCCGATAATATCTTGGACGAGTTCAAAAATGATGCTGGTTGGTTTAAACATGGCTGCCAGAGGGCGGGGCATTTTTCCTTATATGGCTATAGTAAAACCTAAAAAGGCCACATTTATTTTCCGATCTCATGAAACGGGTCAGAAAATTTGTCCCAATAATATTTTGTTATCTCAGGTGAGCGACTTTGGGCCTTCCCGGTCCTCTTGTTTTGTGTTTGTATTTGCATGTTATAGAATTCAATAATTATTAAATTGCCACTTCCTTGTTGCTTTAAATACCTGTAAACCAATTAAGTGTAACCAAGTCGTCCTGGTCAGTAGAAGTCCATACATATATATATATATATATATATATATATATATATATATATATATATATATATATATATATATATATATTATCAATTGATTAACGCGTATTTAAATATTTCATTACACGTTTTATGTCCCCCACCACTAAAGTGGCGGACATATTGTTTTTGCCCTGTCTGTTGGTTTGTTTGTGTGTTTGTTTGCGCCAACTTTGCAATAACTTTTGAAATATTAAAGATAGAAACTTGATATTCGGCACGCATGTGTATCTCACGGAGCTGCACATTTTGAGTGGTGAAAAGTCAAGGTTAAATTCAAGATCAAAGACCCTGTGCTAAGGGTTTATTTAACCAGTAATTGTTAACGTATTATGGATTCTGCGCGTTTGTTTGAATAACAAAAATATATAAACATTCTGATTTCATTTAAATTATCAAACAAACTACGGTATTTATTTTCGTGAAGAAATGTACGACGTGAGTTCCAAAATAAAAAGAAATGTGACGCGGCGTCAAAATAACGACGTAATGACGCTCACTTAAGCATCACATGGGTTAACGAAAATGTAAATTAGTTTAGGTTATAGTTGGAAAAGTATGACATTTTTACATATATGGAACCGGAAAAGAACGTAGATACCGAAACTGAAAAAATAAATCGAAAATTTTGTCATTTGTGCTGGTTTTCTCATGGTGCGATATATATATATATATATATATATATATATATATATATATATATATATATATATATATATATATATATATATATATATATATATATATATATATATATATATATATATATATATATATATATAGATATGGACTTCTACTGACCAGGACGACTTGGTGACACTTAATTGGTTTACAGGTATTCTTTGTAAAAAATGCGACTTCTCTGTCGCTGGCACTTTTCCTGGTTATCTTCATCAAACATAAAAATGCTTGAGAAACGTATTCTCTGTGACGTCACACTTTCTGCTGGGAATGGTAATCAACCGATCCAATGTCATAAATGCATCCTGGCATCCTGTTTTTGAAGCCCTGTTCTGGGGGCCGCTTGCCGAATCCAAACAGGTTATCGAGATGCCAGATATAGAGGAATCGGTTCTGAGCTGCTTTGTCAGGTTATGATTTGAAATTAAACGTAAACTCATAAAATAGATATAGTATTAATAATTATATTTAGTACGATAGCACACTTCAGAATTTTACATACTTTAAAACATGAACATTCAGCATAATATATTCCACTTTTTATATCGAAATAAAATATTTAATGAAAATATAGAGCGGTGAATATGGACATTACTTTTTGTCGATTTCACATACCATTATTTACTAAGCCCTAATATTTTTCATGTATATGTATAGTGGTATGGTTGATCTCACCAACAACACAGTTATGCACATTATTTATGCGGCAAAGAAGTATGATGTGCCTGGTTTACAGACCAAGTGCCGATCATTCTTGTCCAAAATTATGTCTAACAAAAATATTAGCACCACATTTAATCAGGCAATAGATTTTGACGATTTGATTCTGCTTGGATTTAATTGTGAAACAGTCAGATGGAGTTTTGACATCGGATTCATTTGTCGAAATGTCTCGATCGGCGCTAAAGGCAGTTTTAATGTGCGATACCTTTGGTGTAAGCGAAGGTCAACTTTTCCTTGCATGCAAGCGATGGGCTCAACACGAATGCGAGGCCTCTGGTCGAGAAGTGACTAATGAAAATTTGCGCCAAACTCTTGGAAAAGACCTTGTCAACCTTATCAGATATCCTGCTATGCTTTTGAAGGAGTTCTCTGAATATGTTGATAGTGGCACATTTCTAAGTCAGACGGAAACTTTAAATGTGTTCCGTTCCATAGCTGAAGGTGTACATATGTCTTCATTTAATAACCGAGCTCGTTTCAATCCACCAGCGATTTTCGGTGTATCCATGGTTCCTCTATTTGGGCGGTCAAACAGACGGTAGGTTCCTGTAGACCAGATTCCCTTTTTTTCTTATGAATATCGGTTAACTTTACCATAATATTTGTATTGCCAGTGTACACCGTTTTGTTTCATGCCCATTTTTTAAATTATAGCCAGTATAGAGATAATAATCGTTGTCTGTGGATAAGTTATCAAATGTCGTAGTTTAATTAAATTAATATTTTATAATAAAACAGCATGTTGTTTCAAGCAAAACATCAGGATCGCTTTAAAATCATTTTTTTAAAAACGTCAGATTGGGCTACAGAATCGAAAATCGCGAAGGAATTTGTGGATAAGTTATCAAAATGTCGCAGTTGAATTAATCTTTTATAATAAAACAGCATGTTGTTTAAAGAAAACATTAGCCTAAGGATTACTTTGAAATCTTTAAAACAAAAACATTTTGCTTCAGTTTCGAAAATCGCGATGGAATATTTTCATAACGTTTTAAAATATAATGGTGAATTCCCAAAAAGACGCAAAGTAAGGTAATATCTCATAGCTAAAAAAAACAAAATGTGACCTGTTTTGGCACTTTGGATATATTTTGAAATATCCCGCTTATAACGAAGATGTCGTTTCATTCAATGATATTTGAAACTGCTGTCAACTTTCTGCACCGCTGTGGTTTGATCTTAATTAATGGGATGCAAACATTATCTTATTATTTCGAACGATTTTAAGGCCGCATTTGGATCCGCAAAAACTTGGATTTAAACATGATGATTTGGATTTTAGTGTTCATTAAATAATTAAAGTTTAACTGACAATAGTCCACAAAGCAATTACACAATGATGTACACGGATTGTATGTATATATTTACAAACAATTCTGACAAGATTAATACAAATTATTACGTCTTGAAAAGGTCAAAATAATTGAAATATAACGATGTGATGATATTGCTGATATGGTCTATGCATATGCGTGAAGAATGTCTACAAACCTGTTTTTAAATAATTAAAATATAAAACATAAATAAAATATATGATTGAGCTAAAACAAGGCACATACGAACACATGACTCATTTATTAAGTCATTTTGATGATGTCATACTACACAAATGTGTACCGTTGAAATTTTTCTCGCGTATTTGTTTTATTATCTGTACTTAAATAAAATTTAGAGACAATGTGTTATCTTTCGGTGAATTACTGATTATATTTTTTACTTGTAGCAATATAAAACATAATGTTTCACTTTTGACAACGGAATTCTTGAAGATATAGTTTTCTATAACCTTTCGTGAAATAAAATGCGATCATTCACCGAAACTAACAAATATCCTGCTACGTGTTTACACGGGTTAATGAAAATGTACACTTGCTTTGTATTAAGTTAAGTTGTGTTCCTGTTTGAAACAGCAATTAGTTATGCAATATATTTTACGTCAACACCATTTTCTGAATGTGGATAAATGCCTTTCAATACATAAGATATTTATATATAATTTATATACGAAAACAGGCATTATTTAATTATGTTTATCATTAACATATTACTTTACGAAGTACGAAGTAAAAACTGGAATCACAATGGACGTTGGTTCGTCTGCCTTTCCCTTGTGTCTGTACGTTGACTTAAACTTGTTAATAGAAGCTCTTCTACACTTTTCAACGTACACCATTCACACTCGAGGCATTATTCCATAGTATATGAATTCAGGCGTGTGCGATTTTAAACGTTCAACGCTAATAATTAAAAAAAGTCGTACGCGTTTTCCAACTTCCAACAATATGTGTCATATTATGTATGTAACAATGTATAATTGCCCTCTACTTTAATTAATCGAATGATCTTGTGGTCATAACTGGAAAAAGAGTTTAACATTATGTTCCATGCTTTCATGGTTATCTACAGTTGGTGTTATTAAATTCCCCTGGCGTCAACAGTTGTAACTTTTCAGAGTCAAAATGTTTATGGTTTTTAACTTGCAACATATGTCCTTATTCGGCCTCGGGGGAGTCGTCACTACTGTGACTTGTTCTGTATATTATATCAAAACGAAAAGTTAACATGTATGTAAGAAACAAAAGTTTAATTTCACTTTACATATCAGCATGCATGTATATACTAGCTTCTATTGGCCCTTTACAACAGTACATGTTGTATCTAGTAATCATGTTTTCGATAACATGAATATTTCCATTACAAATGATAACCTCATTCAACTGTGTTGGTTTTGTTTGAATTTGTCGCTTAGTGTTTATAAATAATATTCCATTAACATGTATTTTATTAATACTTTAATACATTTATATGTAAAATGTAAACAATTAATGTCATTTTATTTTAATTTCAACGTCTATGTTATTGAGTATTATTTTATTACATGTTCCTGAATTTTAAAAGTGTTATGCTATGTAGTTATTTAACTTTTAAAGTAACGTGTTCACATAGTGTTTAAAATGTCATGTTTTAACCAACAAATATTTAATAGTTAGTCTTAAATAATGATAATAGCAAGATAACAATACACACAAATTAATGCCTTCCTTGCATATGAACCCAGGAAGCGTTAAAAACCCATTCAGGCTTTTTAATAACAAGGCGTTTATTAAATGCTTATTTCATTATATGCGTATTTTGCAAATTACCGATGAAAAGCGTTGCAAAAGCGTATTTGTTGTACCGATTTTGATAAAAGATTATCATTTAACGAACTGCACATTATTTGCATGTGGCTCAGCAAATAGTCTTTTGCGGTTGTTTTAATGTAATGTCAACATATATTTTTTTGGAATCGATATATTAAATTTCTTAAAAATTGTAATTTCGTCAAACAGTAAAATAGTCTTTTTTAGAATGTCAACGTGAATTAAAATTATAAAAATTATGTGTTCTAATTCATTAGATTTCTTCTGTCGATGGATGGCATATTGGCAATGAAGCATTTTAATAATGAATAGTATTATTCCTATATAGGCTGTATTCATATTGAGCTCCGTAATCGTATAAACGCTTGTCACATGGTTTGGTTTATGAGTAAGTCCTATGAAACTGATTTCACTATTGTGTTTGTTTTGTAATCACTTTCGAGGTATATACAATATCGATTAATAGCATTGTTTAAGAAAATATTCCACCACTTGTAAGTATTCCTTCTTTTAAAGAAATGCTCGTCAATTATGTAAATATGTATGTTCCAATAATTGTCAAATAGTATGTGCACATTATTTCCATAGTTTGACAATTTCAGATTTTATCGAAGTTTTGTATTTTTTAAAGTATACTTCGAGATCGTTTCAATATTAGACATCTGATTGTTCTACACATTTACCGGTGATTTCGTTCAATAGGAAGTCAAATAAATGTTAAATTTGTGTGACATTTGTTTTATTTATTGATCATGGTATTTATATATTGCATTGTAATACTATTCCATACTTCATTATAAACTGAAGTTATAAACTGGCTTTGCAAATAACATATAAAGTGTCTTATTAATGGGTGTCGTTTAATAATGTTACTTTCTTTGAATTTGTAACAAGCACTGACTACTTTTTGTAAACGTGTGTATGTCGGACGATACTGTATCGTCCTCACGTCTTTCTAAACAAAATGATGGAAGGACCAAACGGATTTTTTTAGCTATTGCAACATTTCATTGTAACTGAAAATAATAAAAACGACTTATGTTTACAACATCAATACTATTTTTAAGCATCGGAAACGAGAAATCATGAAAGGGCAACATTGAAAAAGTTATTCCCTTCTGGTCGACAGGCCTAGCCCTTATACACGCGGCAAGGGTTCAATTTCTCAACTTGTTCCGGCTTTTTTAACATTTTTAAAAAAGTATCCGAAATGTTACACAGTTTATCCATTTGTTTTCACGTTCATAGCTACGGACGCATTATCGTTTAATCCCATACCACAGAAAACGAAGAAAAAAGTTATACAAGTTGGCTGTGCGTCGCTAACAAGAGTTTAAAACACGCATTTGGCGTTTAAAACTGTGGTAGCAATGTGTACATGTTGTAGGTGATGGAAACACGTGACATAAATGGCAAACGAAATAAGAAATATCAATACAATTAACATTATTTAATAATATGAGCTTCAACACACATATACACATATTATACATATTATCCTCTGAGCAATTCAAATATGGTAACATCAGAGGAATTTAGTAACACGCATATGTCCAACTGAAAACCACATTTTGCCCCGGCCTTCAATAATTATTTTTAAAGCTCACAGGAACGATGTAATTTTTTAATTTTACTTGGTCGTTTTGTTTCATACTGTTCATAATGCACGGATTTTTTAACGATGAAAAGTTTCTAACAAAGTATACGTGTAAAGTGCATGTACTTATAAATATTTTAATGTAAAGCACTTCCGAAAATGAGCATACAATTTCCCGTTTTTCGAATTTTATTTAATTGAGTTACTGCTCCCTTGATTATTTTTTTGGCGATTGTTACACGAAATCATACACTTATTGGATAAGTTTGTGGGTGTATTGTACATCCAACGGCTTAATCTACACCTTCAATTGATACAGGTACACTATGAGGATTAGAACAATGCCACGGGACCACAAATGCGAACGACTACAGCTATTTTGACAGAAACATTGAGGAAAGAGGTATACATTTATGTTTTCTGCCTTGAACTCTTTTTTTTTCAAAACTACAATCTGATGCGCCATTCGCAGTGATACGTGTACTCTGGATTTCTATAGGTATATTGTTTGTGTTCCTAGGAACTATACCTTATGAGAACATCGATAGACAATTTCCACTTGACGATGTTAAAAAACACGTTTTGTTAATATGTGTTTTTTGTGTATAATATGTCGATTAAAAAAATACATACCGCGTGGTTATCCTTTCACAAACGAATTCAATTTGGAAGGTAATCGCTACGTTATGAAACGGATCCAGTACTAAGAGGTTTCTTTATACAGTAATTTGTCAAAAGTATGCTATATACGTGTAAACATTATGCAGCAATGCAATTATGCCTAATTTTAGTAAGTTCTGCTTTAAAAAACACAGTAATTGAGTTTTTATGGCGACAATAGATTAATGTCTGGTAGTTTTATGTACTAGGGTTTCGCTGTAACTTTATGTCGCACAAACTCAGTTGTGTTCTAACGATATCTGTTAAAAATCGTTGCGTTCCGTTAACAAAAGAGCCGTTGGGTGGATTGAAAGTATTTTATATGACTCAGGATAACAAGAGCTCCGCGGTCGGAGACGAATGCCCCCCCACACACACACACAAACAGTTCATTGACACAGAAATTGTGTCAACAAAACTGACTATAAGAGTTAATCTTATCATTTTCGTGTAACTTAGCTACTTAAATTAGTTTTTTATTGACACAGACTTATGCAATTTTGTTAAATAATCGTTATCGTATTGAGACTATTATAGCATTATATCTATGGGTCATCTACTGTCCAAGGTCAATGTACATGTGAAGTATCAAGCCAATCGGTCAGTTCGTTGACGAGTTATTGATCTGAAACTATTTTTACACTTATTGTGACAGTTACCTTAACCTTCGACCGTATGACCCCAATTTTAATCTACTGCCCAAAGCCAACGTACATGGGAAGTAGCAAGCCAATCGGTAATCAGCTGAAAAGTGTTTGATCAGAAACGATTTTACACTTGGTGTGACAGTGACATTGACCTTCGACCTAATGACCCAAATTTCAATAGAAGCCTTACCCAAATGCACATTGGACGTATCAATCCAATCGGTCCCCCCGTTCACTAGTTATTGATCGGCAACAATTTTCACTCTAAGTGTAACAGTGACAGTGACCTTTGACCTAGTGACCCCAATTTCAATAGAGATCATCTACTGGCAAAGGCCATTGCACTTGAAAAGTATCAAGCCTATTGGTCATTCCGTTCACAAGTTATTGATTAGAAACGAACTGGTCTACAGGCAGACGGACGGACGGACATACAGACAGGCAGGCAGGAAGGCGGGCGTGTGGACGGACGGACAAACAGAAAGCAAACAGACAGACAGACATCCAGCAAAACAATATACCCCCTTTTCTTCGAAGGAGCATAATAAAGTTTCATTGGGTCTCAGCAGATAGCTGTTTCGCTTATCACCCAACCATAACTTTTACCTTGAGACTTTTTTTAGAAATGGGCTACCTTTTACCGATCGGCGGCATGTGCGATTGACAGCGCATATTCTTCGTTTGCTAAATTCATTTTATTAGCGAAGAACAATGAATAAGTGACTTGCAAACAATAATTTTCTGGATATCATCTAGTGTTCAGAAAAGTAAATGTACTTTTTTTGCAAACAAACGTAAAGTAAACATAGCTAAAAGTGTTTCATAACCATAAGAATATGAAAGTAACTTAAAACTATATATACGGCTTCATTGATGTAAATGATTTAGTTCCTCTATTACGTTAGAAAATTTCATGAATTTATTCCTTTTAAATAAAATACATTAAACCCTTTAGTCATTGCATTGAATCGAATTGAGTGCAGTACATATACCCTTACAAAATCAAGTATTTAAACAATATATATTGACGAATTGTGTAAGGCATAAAACAATTGTGTTCCACGTAACCTGATTGATCGTAGGGTTGTGTGCCGGCATGAATCTGTTATTGGTAATCCAACTTGTGGTTTGATCATGAGTGTTTTTTGTTGTAATCCTCCTTAAATAGCGTTTGAATATACTTTTCATGTTCGAACACAACATTCCTACCTTTTTTAATCCTCCACCACTTCCAAATATGTTTGTTCAAAAGTGAATGCATTTGGCCTATGTTTCGGTGGATCCGCGGAATATTTTAATAATAATTCCATGAGATTTTTTCATAGACACTGGATGTAACACGAATAATATAGGCATCATAGTGCAAATTCTATCTCGCAACAAGATATCTATGAACAAATGTCATCATCAAATGTCATCATCGTGTAATTTGCAGACAATACATGTGTTAATCTCGTTGATGTTTACCTCAAAAACGACGCACTGCGAAATTAAAAGGTAGGTGCACGTTTAAGACAATTCACTATATTTTAAAATGTACACAAAGCGCTTAATACGATCAATTGTGAGAACATAAATTTTAGAGCTCTACAAATGAAATATCATGTATATATTACAGCGCATTAAAGTACATTGATATTAGTACCAACAAAACACTACTAGTTATTAATAAAGTCAAAACAGAACTATATTACCAAACGGCAAACACGTTGAATGTTCAATTGAAATATATAGGACTCGGAAAGACGACTAATTGGCTACGTTAAAACAAATTACGACCATGTGCATGTCACTGCGCGAACACCATACACGTTCGATTAATATGTGGGGCATCAAAACATCCAGTTTTGGATGTTTTTATATAGGCATAATATTTGTGGGATCGGAACAATGAATTGTACCAATGTTGGGCACACGCACATATTTAACCAATAGAACACTTACTTTGTTTTAAAAACCTTGTAATCGTTCAAAAAAGCATTTGTTATTGTCTTGTCATGTTTACTTGTCCCATGATGATATTAATGCAGGCGTTAAGCAGGCATACATTTAGATGATGTTATGATTTTATTACTTTTGTTTGCTGACGACATGGCTATTATAGGTAAAAATCCAACATAAATTCAATACCATTTAGACCATGTGTACACTTAATGCAATAATTGGGGATTGAAGGTTAACATAAATAAGACCAAAATTATGCTTTTTCGTAAGCGAGGTGGATTACTGACCTCAGAGAAGTGGACCTACAATAGTAAGCCAACAGAAGTTGTTAGTGATTTTAACTATTTAGGAGTTGTTCTAAATTATACTGGTAGTTTTAATCTCAATCAAGAATATTTAGTTGGTAAAGGGCTTAAGGCCACGGATGTTTTACTTTGTAAATGTCAGGACTATGATTTGAAGCCTAGTACTCTTTGTCAATTGTTTGATGCCTTTGTTGGCTCTATTATCAATTATGGAGCAGAAGTTTGTCAAAAGAATTACAAAGGCTGCATCTAAAATTCTTAAAATGTGTATTAAAAGTTATACTTAATACATGTAATAATATGGTGTATGGCGAACTAGGGATATATCCGCTTTATATACATAGATATGTACGTATACTGAAATATTGGTTTAAGGTGCAGTCAAGCGACAACATCATTTCAAAATATGTACACAACAAAACCGTTAGATATTGTGAAAAGGGTTGCACAAATTGGGTCAATAATGTTAAAAAGATGTTAAATGAATATGTGTTTTCAGATGTATTCGAAAATGTGCATGCTCATATTTGTTTGTATTTAAATGTAGAATTGTTGACTATTTTAAACTTAAACGGTACAATGCTGTGAAAGAAAGCTCTATGATGGATATGTATAGGCAGTTTAAAGCATCTCTAGTATATGAACCATATCTAAATATTTTACCTACATCATCAAGAGCGTATGTTAGTAGATTACCTTTATCTGTACACCCTCTGAGAATTCAAACTCGTAGTTACGCTAGAAATGCAGAGGAAAGATCTGTAAGATACTGCATGTTCTGCGTTTTAAATGACATTGAGGATGAATATCATTTTGTTTGTGTATGCCATATGTTTAATGATTTTAGAAAAAAACAAAACAACTATTATATCAAACCATATGTTTATAAAAATTTGAATTTGTTAAAAACGGAGGATAAAATTGAACTTTTTAATCTGTCACTGTTTGTCAAAAACGCGCTATTTATGCGATCAAGACTGATAAATGATATGTCATAATATATTCATCTCCTGAATAATTATAATGTATGTTTTATATTACCAACTGCATTTGTAACAATCTTATTGTAAAAACCACGAGTTTTGCTTTCTGTGTTTTTTTTAACTAACATATTTTTTTCTGCTTATTTATTTTTTGTATAAAATCACGTAACAATATATAGGTGCGATTGTATATATATATATATAGACGATGTACTTTGTATAAGTCTTGAATAAAAAATGTGTCTGTCTGTCTGTCTGTCTGTCTGTCTCTTATTATTACTATGATGTGTGAATGTGTTTTGGAAAATGTATATATATATCGAACAAATATGTCATTATTGAAACCATATGTAAATTTCATTTATTTATTTTGGGTATTACTGATTATTTTTATATTTTTCTTTTTTTTTCTATGTGGGGTCAGTTTGGCACTTAACATGAACCTTAAATTTGATATTTCTGTGAAACGTTCTTTTGTTCTCAACAGATAACGGCGATCTTTTGTATTTACGGGTGCTCACAACGCAATAGTAGAAGATTAAGCTTGTTTATATTCACAGTTCTCAATTTATAAAACGCTGAACATGAATTTACCAATCACTACGTGTATACTATAGAAACATCAAAAATGCTTTATAATCGCTAACACAGAATATTAAAAAAACACTAAATATAACAAGAAATATCTTTTAAAAAGGTAGTCGGCGTGAACGCTGACTTTGAAATAAAGTTTGCAGTTTACTTTTCTAAACAAATAAATTAAAAACAAAGCTTAACTTTTTTGTTTTGTTTTTTTACTTGTTAGTCGCATATTCACCGCATGAAATGTGTGTTATCATCGTCAAACCACAAATTATAGTAAGTAGATAGAAATTATACTACGGAGTGCACATCATATGTGTCCGCACATGCCTTATTATGAGTTTATTTCTTAACTATCGAAATATAGCGTATGTTAATATTTGATTTAAACGCAGTTTTCTTTCGACACATTTAATCACACTTTCATAGACGCGTGATGCGAAAATGGGTCTTATGCGTTTCGGCCAGCGTTTCTTAACACCAACAGTACGGCAAAGATTGGATAATTAACGATTTTCCTCTTGTCGTGACACTATACTATTTCGGTAATGTTTGTTTTCTCATCTTGAAAGCAAAACAGTGTTTATCGATAGTCAATTATATATTCCCCGGACGATTTAGTGAACCATTACTGACTCTGAAATTCTGCGAGATGGAATTTTACGCGTAATTGTAACTGGGCCACAATTTGTTTCGTTGGAAAATACAGAGAGTCGTCCGGATTTCCTTACACGGAACAGTGCATCATCCTTTGCGCTGAGGTAGTGATACAGTGATGTAGCCAGAGTCCAGAGGTTTTAGCTCGAGTCAGCCTATGAAATATTCGAAAATATTTGTGCGTGTCGACTGGCGTTATGTAAAATTTATTTAAGGTGAAAAGCTGGGCAAAACAGCTGCGCCGAAACAGCGCATAAGTGCTCTAAACCTATATTTAGAACAGAGTTGGTGGTCACCGTGTGATCTGCTAGGGGAACAGGTAATGCATAAACAAAAAGTACGGGTGAACAAGGCTGTCTTTATGACTACCTAATTTGTGAGTAAAAAGTATTGCTCGCAGATTTATTTTTTATTTATTTTCATCAATTATCTTATTGCATATTTTGAATTTGTATATGGTGTCAAAAATCATTACCATTTTCATTAAACTTTCAAAACGTCCAAAAAGGGCCATGTTGTTGTTATTTTGTCTAAGTTATCTCTATGAAATAAATAGGATGATAAAAAGTGCACACAAATCTCGACCCGTGAATTATGACACACTCTTTATAAACTTGAACGACGTGTGTTCATTTAAAACTTGGGATTAATTTTGAAAAATGAGTTGCGTCTTAAATTATGTAATAGCGAACAACTTCAGTGCTTTGATAAAATAGAGTTACCCAAGATTAAACATTCATTTTCTGCCTTAAGAATGTGCCACAACTCCGGGAGTGTAAAAAACTATCCGAAGCAAAATATGAGGAGAGCGATTTCGCTTGCTGTTAGATGTTTGTGCATTTTTAGGTAGTGAGGTTTTTAGCAGCAATAGTTTTAGTAACAGGCCACAAAGTTAAAAAAAATGTATGTGTTTTATAAAAAGCTCGCCTCAACTCCGGCTGTGTCATAGTTATACGAACCAAAATATCGAGGTGCACAAATTTGTATACTGATAATGTTTGTTAATTTGCAGCAGTCTGAAAGTAAATCGTTTAAGTAACGTGTGGCACAAAAAGTAGGACAGACGGGAGGCGGAAAGCGTGGATGGACAAAGGCGAATCTATATGCCCCTTCGCTATAATAAAGTAAGGCAATATAATTGGTCATCGGATATCGAAGTGCTTTGTTCACGTGCCTTCTCAGGCGAAGTATTCTCGTTTCCCAATCCCTCGTATTCGAGTCTAATTGTGCTCACGCTATATCAGAGAGGTGGAATTGCTTCTTCACACATTCCAACATGACTTTTTTCTCACCATTATGGGAATATTATCTGGTCCCGTAAATTAGAAATATCAGCGTCAATTAACTTTAAATTCTGACAAAGCATATTATGGCTTGATTTATATCTGTAGAATTTCTTATAATAAAATCTACATATAACATAAAACACTTAACTTTAAAATTGCTAGATTTATATATATGTATGTTAAATATGATAAAGTTACATGATATTATAAAATAGAATTACACAGAAAGAGATCACTAAAATGTTTAAAACAACTTCAAATTCTTCATTTCTATACTTAACCGCTCTATTTTAAGTCAAACAACCAATCATTTTGGGACATGATTCAAAAATGAGAATTTTTTAATATTGGGAATATTACCGAATAAAGCCTAAACAATGAGCCAAATAAAACCCTTCACAATACCCCACACAAATCTCTAAGTGCAGAAAGTGCAGAACTTTTTTTAAATCACACTGACTACGAATGTATGTACTACAAATCAAATATACATGTTACAACACTATAGCAATTTTTTTATAATACATGCCAAGTTATATACAAGTATAATTCAGTTCCGATAAAAGCTGCACTTTAACAATATTGTTTGATTCAAAACTTAAAGCAATATGCTAAGAAATAGACATATATGTACAATGACAACATTTTATCAACCCTATCAACAGGACATAAAGTAAGCAGAAAACGTGAACTCAAAAAACTATCAATCAAAACTGCATATATTGAGAAAAACCCGACACCTGTATAAGTAATTTACAACACATGATCGATCAAGTCGGACTACACGGAGTACGCTAAGAAGTATAAATTAACTTACAACATATTTCAAATCAATAACGCATAACATATATAATTGGCCGGGTACATGAGATAACAATACATAGTCAATCCATACAACTGAAAGAAGCTCAATAGAACAAATGAACCAACACTAATATAATCATCCAAACTATAAATACTAAGGAACAAATGACAAAACATAATCGACAGAAGGTGGCTGAAAGTTCATAAATATTTGCGAAGTTTTACTGATATTTATTAATAGAAACTGCATGACTTGTGTTAATCAATAAACATGACGAATTCCAAAATGTTTTTTATTACAAATGAATTCTATATTAAGCCAAGAAGATTTATTTGATTATAACACATCGCACTAGCAATCAATTTTACAGCATGGACCACGTCTATCAGTACACTGGACAAAGCAAGTCACACGTATATCAACCTGCATTAAATTTTCTAAGCAGACAACAAGTTATTTAACAAGATATCATTCAAAACTGTATGAGATAACCATGCATAATTATATCACTACAATGCCATTTATTGAAATGTTCTAGAACAGTTAGAATTAAAGAATAAAATGAAAACTTGTTTCTGGGGTTATCTAACAGCCAGTTCCTAAATTGGGAAATCATTGACTTTCCAAAATCCAAGACCGGCAATCATATATGCAAAGTGTAATAGTTTGTACTTTAATTGATACGTTTTAACACCAATATATACTGCCCAGTTCAGAAGCAGCAGTTATTTAACTATTTTTTTAAACTTCGATTCGATCAATAAATAACTCCAGTACGGGTATCACAAGGGACAACTCTCAGGTGCAACAAATAAAGTCACACCATTATGTTTTACTTCTTCCTTAAATTCATTGCAACGGAATACAATTAGCCCACTGCTTAGTACCTTTATCGTATATAGTTCGCCCTTAACTAAAGGAATGTTTTTTTTTAATTTTAATGACTTCGTAATTATTTCCATTGAAATTCATAGTTACTTTTGTCGTGAGGACCTTCAAACCGTCTTCAAATATTTCAATTTTAGCATATGTGGAACCATCGAGTACAGGTAAGCACATACCGACCCCACTAATGGCGCAATCATCTGACACAGAAACAATAAGGTTGTCTCCCTTACCATTGATTTGAGGGCTAACACCAAAAGTAAAACCACCTCCACGGTACATCGTACTTTTTCGCCGCGTACAAAAGATGTAGGACTGTCTCGGTAGATATTTCAACAACGCCACTGTATAAGTATCTACAATTGAAAGCTTATTATGTATACTACTGTGTTGGTTTCTTTAAGAAGGCAATTGTTTAAACAACAAGCAAAAAGACGTTACATTTAATTTAAATAATGACATTAATTGTAAAATACTTTTTTTGTTTCACTTAGATTGTACTGATTCATAAAATTAAGGAATCAATAACGCCAACACTTAAATAATAGAATATCATGTACATGTAGATATATGTTAAAATTTTCGCATGGTCGAGATGCATCTTTTTTAATTGACTTTGCCTTTTTTAAACATATAAGCTTGAGTAGCTATATGATACCCTTAACAAATACAAAATTCCAAAAGTATTTAAATATATACATGTACCTAGCAAATGCTTTCTGGATTGCTTCCTCAATATCCGATATGTTGATGACGTCATTTGTTTCTGCAAGTGTTCCACAGAACATGGCCTCGCAAACTGTACCGCGACTGACTAGAACAAATTTGTGGCACTTGATCGGTTCAGTGAAATTCTTTAAAACCAATGTGATGCCACAAAGTAGCTGTGTCTCGAGCATTGCTAAGTTGGTTAACGAAAATGAGTCAGAGTGTTGCCAGGCTGTCGCCATGTTATACATAAGTGTTGTAGAACAGTAAATACCAATTACAATAGTTTAAATGCACACAAAAAACCATGATGACCGAATAACGCTCACCCGTTTACCATCTAATAAGAATGTTTTTACAATAACATAGTGTCTATTCTTCCATTTTCTTAAAACGGATTCTCCTCCTGAATTGATCAGCGCAAACATTAGTAAAATTTGGCCAAGATGTACATGGTATGAGAATGTACCAAATTCGCTCACGGAAATATTTTCTATTTAAAAATCTAGTTGCAACTGAAATTTACTTGGTTCTAACATGTTTATAGAGACAAACATTTTTGGAAGAAAAGTTGTTTGTGAGAGCATCTACCAAGTACTATGTTCAAATCACGTTGATTCGTCAGTAAACATAGCTACCAAATAGTTGGGCTAATGTATTATATACATAGCGAGACAACTTAAAAAAATTCTTTGAAAACGCAAAGCTCACGTGGTTTGGTATTTGTTTTGTTATATCGGACGGTGGGTCTGTTCAAGGTGTGTTAAACTTGTTCATCTGATGTAGAAATGTACCCTACTCTGAGGGTATTGTTTAACTTATAGTTGTTGTGTGGGTTTTTATAATTTTCTACCAAAATACAAACTCGAGAGCCTATATCAGTTTCGGGTATTATTGATTATATACTGTACCTAATTTCTTGTCTCATATATCAAAATTGGCCACATTACAAAACAATTTATATCGAATTAAGTAGTATATTTGCTTTAATAATCTTTAATAATCTTATTTGATTTGTAACACCGTTTAGAGGTAAGCCACCAGGCTGTGTTAAAATCACATCCATGTGGGTCGAAATTTACCCCGTCCTGGGAATAACGTGTTAATGATATAAACATTGATCATGTAAAATGAAAACTTGAAGTAATCTCCCAGCTTAGTTCTCTAGTATCGCAATATGAATACAGATAAGGAATTCACGGCATCATGTCCCGAGAGTTTTTCTTTGGGTTGTAATAGAGAAGTTGCAAGAGCAGGTGGTAGTATTTTATAAAGTAATATTGGTTCAAATTCTTCACTTGTGAGAAATGCAGGTAAGTTTTCGAAAGTAATCTTTTAAAATTTATACCAAACCGCGTGTTGGTGTCTCCGATTTGGATTGTGTTTCTAATTGAATGCTTGAACGTTGTTAGTCCAAGTGAATAAATAGTTTTCTAATAAGGAGTAAACTAAACATTACTAAATATAGTCTTCGACAGTACAAGTTGTCTATAAAGCTGCTGCTCGTTTTGTATCATGTGTATTCTATTAACATACCATACCATTAGGGAAATATGTAAATTAAATTATCAAACATACAATGGACTATCGTACTTGTAAACGTTTGTACAAAGTTGTGGAGATCCCGATCACAAATGGTTTAGATTTAGATATAATTTGGTGACCTATTTCGTGAAATATCATTGAAAGTAAACCTTTTAAGGGACATGTTGTTTGAACTTAAGTACTTACATTCAATCATCAATTTAGCATTAGTCCATGAGGTGTTGTATTTATTAAATATAGTATGTTTGTGATATGGAGAAAAATTATATGCTAGTCTACGGAATTATGAATTACTATAAACACGTTGGGTGTCTCTGTATTTACCATAACATTAACTAGTACAAGAATGGACAGAAAAAGATTAATACATATTCTTAAAGAATGAAGCATAACATGGGAGGGCGTGGGGACATATTTTGAAAGATTGGGAAATAAATATAAAGACTCCCAAGCCCTGCAAGTTTGCATTAGCTAAATCCATAGTATAGACCAAGGTAGGTTAAGTGATTAGTTCTTGTGCAGCTTTTAGTTATTACATTTTTCAGTTGTGATTACTTTGTCAAGGTTCGGAATTATATTAAGAAGCGAAAATCGTCGTTTTAATCCCGTGGTGAAATATATAAAAGATGTGCATAATCATCACGTTACTTCTTCATTTTTTTAATACTTTTGTTCACGGGACTGATAATATCTTACCGTTTCCAAAAGTAAACCTTTTGCTATTTATTTTCAATTTTTTTGAATAATATTTCAAATCCTAATAAAAATTGAGAGAAAATACTGTATCAACTAAACCATTGTACTTTAACACATCGCTGGTAATTCAACTCAATACGTTGAAGCGTGTGAGACATTATTTGTATATATGGTACTGGCTTACCAAGTAAGACGTGTTTTGCAACACAAAATTTCTGATTGTAGGTCGATACCCCCACCCACCCGCCAATTTGTTTTTAAATAAATAGATCAATAAAATAAATAAAAAGATGAATAATTAAAATTATTTAGAAACAGGTCCATGTTTCAACCAAATGTCTTCCGTTATCTCTAAGATATCGCATGGTCCATTATTTGGTCAATATTTTGGTAAACGTTGCGGATCATTGCAACATGTACAACAATGCTTCAAAAACTGACAAAATAGTCATTGCCATAGAAGAAAAATACGCATGAAACTGTCTTATTATGATCGTGCAAGATAAACCAAGGAACATTAATTTCGGACGCAATTCATGACAATATATGAGACACACGCTCTTCCGTAGTTTTTGTGGAAAGAGTAATAATGGTTGTTTATTTTATCAGTTTTGATAGCTTTCTAACACTTAACACTGTAATAACAGCTTTTTATATATTGATTCTAAACGCGTACAATGCCGGTAACGTTATCGCAAAACGTTAAGGCGGATTTGGTGTTCGTTAACCTACATATTCGAAAGTGCAGTCTTTATCACTCAAACTTTCATTTCTACGTTGGAAATGTAGCTCACATAATTTAATTGTAACATGTTATTCAAACATAAAAAAAATACGACACATACCTGTGACCAAGAACACTGTGGTAAATCTGATTAACAGTCGATACAATTGAAGATGTTAACTTGCCACGTACCGAATTGCTCGCATCGTTTATCTCCCTTTTTGTTTTTACGATTAGAACAAGACGTTTTAAGTTTGTACAACTTTAACACTTTTGAACCCCAAGCTAGATTGTATGAAAAGTACTTTTAGTGTAATGTTCCAAATATTCACATCAAAGGTTAGCAAATTCATGTAATAATAATTTCTTTTATATTCTTTTATATAAATTTGACAACAGTAGTTTTAATTTATTATATAGATATAAAATAAAGTTACAGCGGTTAATAATATAATTTTGATTTTGACATGGTATGTGGATAGATGAATTTCAATGTTAACAATGTGATATATATCAAATTAAAGCAAATGCTGAATATTTAGCGATAAATTACTCAAAGAAA
This sequence comes from Dreissena polymorpha, assembly GCF_020536995.1. Taxonomy (NCBI): domain Eukaryota; kingdom Metazoa; phylum Mollusca; class Bivalvia; order Myida; family Dreissenidae; genus Dreissena; species Dreissena polymorpha. Next base: position 26,328 of record NC_068361.1, on the reverse strand, counting down.
TTACTCCTGCTACCACGAGAAGACAAGGATCATAGTATTAAAGAAGTATAGTATTATAGAAGTATCAAATTGTGTTTAATGACCAGGTATCTACTACATGTGGTTTATGAAACACTATTGTTATTAAGTATTTGTCGGCACATTATCTGGTCATAAGGAGATCATGGGTTTCTGCTTAACACAGAGGTAATTTAACCACAGATATATCAATATAAACGATTTTTGATAGGTCTTTGATTAAACACCGCGATGAAAAAAAGTTCAAAAGAAGAGTTAATAAAAATTGTGTAAACAATTACATAAAATCAAGTACTTTAATCATGAACATTTATTTAATGTTTTGACACTTAAATGTGAATTTTATATTTACTTCTAATTCTGACGATCTCACATTGTGTTACAATATTGATACGTCGCCGAATGTTCAAAAGCGTGAAGGATTGAAACAAAAATCTTCCCATAAACAAAGATATGTATAGTTTATTTAAAGATCGTTAGTTGGAATAATATGCGGCGTTACTTGGCACTCTTAGAAATGGCATCATGTTTCGCCTCTTTTAAACAGTCTGCGAGTTATATGACTTTTCGGCTTTATAAACTTTGGCTTATAGTGAAAAGGGTCTACATACATTATATGGAACTTTGATAATTAAGAACAAAAGTGTATTCATAATTTACAATGTGTTACTTACATTCTTGGAATAATGCATATCTTCTCCTCATTGAGATCTTCGTAAGACCGAAAGATCCCAATATAAAAATACATGTCCAATTTATCCGATTAGTTTGTTGGGAGATGCAATATACTATTGTACTATTTATCTTGCACATATTGCAGATTTTGCCTAAGGGCTAGATAGGCCGTATATAATTGTGATATTGATTTCGTCGACCACAATTTGATTCAAAATCGAATTATTCTTGTTCACCTGGAGAAACGAACATGAAATTACACAATGTAAACTATACATAACAATTTCTAAACTCTGCATCATGACACTTTTATTTTATCATAAAGCTCGTAAAACAACGGAAAAACTCACAATTAAGTACGCAGTCATCAAGGTTGAGCTGAACTAGTAAGTTTAAACGAAACATTGACTCGTACATTTATACGTGTGGCATTTGGTATAACGAATACGAGTACATGTTAACAGTCAAAAACTAATCGTTACTATTACCTTCTTAAGTGTACATAATGATTCGGTTTACAAAAACTTAAAACGAGGGTCAAGTATTTTTACGAACCTTAAGTATGGACGGAATTTCGTCGTTAGCTTCTGGTCCGATCTTTCTTAAGGATACTGAGGTATGGTTCAACATGTCAATGACTGCGGAACTCTAGATAAGGTGATTCCGTTTGGCGTCTGCTTTAACACTGGTTTTGAGATGTCTGAATTTCGTCGTTAGCTTCTGGTTTGATCTTTTTTAAGGATACTGAAGTATGGTTCAACCTGTCAATGAATGCGGAACTCTTGATTAGGTGATTCCGTTTGGTGTCTGCTATAACACTGGTTTTACTTGTTGATGGTGATGTAGGCTTTCCTACTGCTGACTGTGGTCATCTCCTTGTCGATGTCGGTACATTATCCTGCAATCCACCCCCCCCCCTCTTTTATCTTCCTTCGCACCTTGCTTTTTATTTCAAGTATTCTGCCCTAGAGTAGAAGCTGGTGTACTTCTCATGCCTCAGCTCAATTTAATTGTCACAGAGGTCCATGATTTCGGTCGTCACACATGGCTTTTTCTTCTCTCTCTCTCTCTCTGGAGAGCAGATCAGACTATAGAGAGCAGATAGTAGATATAGAGCTCCGAAGTCTACTCTCGCTCTCTCTCCTCTCCTATCGCTCTCTCTCTCTATCTCTCTCTCTCTCTCTCTCTCTCTCTCTCTCTCTCTCTCTCTCCTCTCTCTCTCTCTCTCTGTCTCTCTCTCCCCCCTCTTTCGTTCGCTTTCTCTCTCTCTCTCTTCCATGAACTCCTTCAGCCTATGACAACAGAACTCCATTGATGTTGTTGGTAATGGTTACGACAATATTCTTAAAGATACGTATCTTCCGGAATTTCAAATTTGTTGTAAGATCAACACTGGGTGCTTGAAAATAGCTTAAGTAACTCCATTTATTGAGTAGAACAGAACTAGATAGGACTAAACGGATGTGACATCTTCTTCAAAATGCATATAATATATAGGTCATTCACAAATGTTTGGATCCATGGACTCAAGCGCTCCTGCAAGAATATATCCTTAATATGACTCAATAACAAAATGATGTTTAATTTGCTTCATTAACATGTTACAAAAACGACAGAATATGCTGAGCAAATGAATACAATATCATTAGTAACATCTTTCGTTAATGCAATCTGAACATAATTGTAAACAGTTCAATTCTTCTGAATTTGTGTTTTATTATATTATGTAAATTTTACAATATTCTGCACTCTTAGAAACAAGTGTCGAAAGTTCATTTGCCATCAAAAGAGCTGTGTTTGTGAACTTTTGAATATCTCTTTTATATGCCGTTTTGATACCATCCATAATGATGTAACACTACATGCGTACACTTATTTTTGAATATTGCACACTTAAATCCGTAAGCGACCTGAATTGTGACTTGAATAACAAGTCAAAATTTCATTTTGAACAATCTAGATTCTTCAGGACACAAGGGATGTCTGCTCTCCGCCGTCCTGTTTAACATTTTCCTTGAGGTAATAATGCAGGAGATTCTCAAACCTCTATCTCAATCTCCATCTCAAACTTAATATTTTCTCATGACATTGCCCTCATAAATGGCCCCATCAGTGAAATCCAAGACCACACCAACAGACTCTATGAAAGAGCAGGCACATTCGGAATGGAGGTCAGCACGGAAAAGTATCAGATCATAGTGAACAACACGACCACCAATAGTCAAGACATCAACAAACACGGCGAGAAGCTGGAAGAAGTGACCAGCTTCAAGTATTTGTGAGCAACTATGTCCAAGGAGGGTACCATCAGTTTCCCCATCAAGAACAGGCTCTACATGTCCCTCGTAGTCTCCATCCTACTGTACTGCTACGAGACCATGACGCTTCACATAATGCGGTTTACAGGCCTTTGTACAAAATGTCTCCGAAGACTGCTTCGCTTCTCCGAAATGGAGCACATCACCAACAAGTACACCCGGGTTACGACTGCAACCTTTGTTGGCCTACAAGAGCCCCTCCTGACAACCGTCAAACGACGAAACATTTTTTGGCCACGTCACAAGGCACAACTCTCTGTGCAAAACTGTCCTCCATGATACGCTAGAAGGATGTCACCGTCGAGGCCGTCATAATAAATGCTGGATGGACGATGTGAAAGAGTGGACGTCTCTCCCCATGGATGGATTACTATCAGAAGCTCACAACAGACCAGACTGGAGGACGATCTATCTGTCGTCGATAATTCCCCCCTAACGGCAAACAAGATGAAGATAATGATGATGTCGACGACGACGACGCTGACGACGACGATTGTGATGATGATGACGATGATGTGATACGGATGAGGTTGATGATGATGATGATGATGATGATGATGATGGTGATGATGATGATGATGATGATGATGATGATGGTGATGGTGATGATGATGATGATGGTGATGATGATGATGATGATGATGATGATGATGATAATGATGATGATGATGATGGTGATGATGATGATGATCTGCATCTCTGTTTCACCCATGTTCGCATAAAAAATACAATACAACATTAATTTGGTTTCACATTGTATTCGAGTGACGTGTATCCTATCAAAAAAAATTTAGGGGCGTTGTAATGCTTCCGGCTCAATGTTAAAAGTTTAATTGAACTGACAAAAAAGTATATCCTCAGAATTTTCTTTGGTGATAGTTAACATATACTATGCAATTTTGCAGATCATTAAATAACCGATTTATTTAATTGTGTTTGGTGAAAGCTACTTACTTTCACTTTGCTATCACTTATCCTTGCACACTACTTTGACCTGCGTAGACGGAGCTTCAGGTAGTCACATTTTAATTATCAATTAGAAGTTGACCACTTCTTTACTTTCACACATGTTTGGTTATTTGTAATGCTCTATGCATTAGTTAACGCCTAATTGCACAACTCAAAGCATGATCGAGTCCGTGTTTTTTATAATACCAGTACTTGGCGTCTTTGGTGATGATCATCGGATTGTTTTTACAGTTGTGATCAAACCCAGGACATCCCAGTTACGAGGCGGACACAATATATATTACACTACGGCAATGTGTGTGTTCTTTTTAACTTAAATAGTATAGGAAATAACATAGAAAGTTACATAATTATATTTTAAACATGTATGAAAAAGGCCACAATAAAACTATAAAATGGCATTTGAAAGATACCAATGCATGATAGCAGTTGTAGGCTCAAAACATTCAATTATACGATTTTCCTGTGAAGGGTACATGTTTAAAAATGGAAATACCTTAACTGAGTGGTCCACACTTAACGTGAAACAAAAGGAACATTTTGAATAGTGTTTGCTCACGTTATCCTCATACAATTAACAATATAAGATCAGAACATAATGTAAACATCATATCTAGTAATGCATCTAAGTTAGTTTGTTCAATATTCCAATTGTTAATTAAACACTTATTCAATGTTTAAACACTCTTATTAACATTTCCAAATAATTGAATAAAAATCATACTAAAACGTGGTAAGAAGTTAATGTGCACCAATTATTGCCTGTTATCATTAACATAGTCCATAAAAGTAAAAATCTGTGTTATCTATCTACCCATCTAGTAGTCATAAACTAAAGTTAATTTGAGTTCATACATATAAAGCGACGAAGGTATAAACAAGAAAAATGTGTTCATATCTAGACTGAGTTTTATTATTGTTGATATCGGATAGTTAACCATGAACATATCTGATATGTACTGATTACAGCTCCAGATTATTGATGGGTTCAAACTAAAACAGAAGCTTTTGTTATTTAAAATAGCAACAGACACTCGAGTGCAGTGAAATTTATTCCAGTCAATCTTTTAATGTACGTATTTACATGAGTTCATGTTTAATGTAATAATTCTCAATACATATATGTTTTGTTCATTAAATTACATTATAATCATAGACATTACAATTTGTTACAGGAGTGGTGTATTTAAAAATTATAGGATCATGTAGTTAAAACTTACTTTAGATTGTCTAACTTGAGTCATTAAACGCATTTACTTCAAGTGTGTGTACACACATTTTGCACGTAGTTTATCCAATGTATATCACGTTACCTTATATTTTATGATCGCGAATTAAATTAGTTTCGACACAGAAATTTGGTATGCCTCACAGATTTAATCGCATCAAGCTTTAAAGTTGAAACGGCTTAATAAGCATTTGACAGTATATAGTTATAGCATAAAGGTATTTAAACTTTATTTAAATTGTGTATTGTTTAATGGTATTTTATCTCCAGATGACCAACATCATATGAATTATTTAACTGTGTATTCATGTTCAAATTTCGCTTCCAGTTCAGGAAAATAATGGAGAATGTCTGGCAACACACATAATCCATTTCCGCGACGAACTTAGCAGTGTTTGAGAAACAGATACTTTGTGACGTTGCATTTGTTGCTTACTGGAACAGCAGAACACCCTCAATATGCGCAGAAAGCGTTTAACATGTTTATAAAATTTTATTTTCTTTCGTTTTAAGAACTCAAGTGACGAATCAAGTGTCATTAATTCGCGCTAGTTAGTCGCAGTCCAGTTTTTTAAGCAATTTTCTTTGGACCATTTGCTGAAACGAGTGACGTCATCAATATCCCGGATATAGAAGAATCTGTCTTAAAGGGCTTCGTCAGGTTGTTAAATCAATATATTGTGTTGTGAGTTTTGTACCTTTGATATGCAATGTATAACAGTAAAGCAAAAAAAAAAGAGATACAATAACATAAAACTAAATATACGAATATAAGATTTTAGATTTTAAGATTTGATGCACTAACTCTCACTTACTCTGATGTATCTAACATAGGCATTTCAAGTTTATAGAACTCGAACGTACAAAATATGGGCGTAACACCTTTTAAATATATTAAATAAGCAATATCGGTAAAATACGGAAGCAATAGTAATAGCCAATTGCACCCTCCATTAGATCTTTCTAACAATTTTTCAAGTTGTTGACTTCAATAGTTCACAAGATATGTTTTTTCACAAGTGTTAGTTTTCTGTATTCACCGGATAATAATTCTAAAGGGCGGCACCACCTTCGGATGTCAAGACTGTTAACCTTTCTATTTAGTATGGACTTACAACCTATCTATTTAGTATAAACTGACAACCTTTTTAGTATACACCATATAACGTGGTTGAGCTGGGTTATAATTGTGTTTAAAGACGCATGCTTAGTGTCACTAGTGCAAGCGGTTTTTAGAATAATAAATGTTTTGACTAAGTTACACTTGCTTCTAAATTTTAGATACCTATACAGTGGGGATGTTGAAATCACTGCTGATACAGTCATACATTTTCTGTATGCGGCAAAGAAATATAATGTGCCCGGAATACAAAGTATGTGTGTCTCATTCTTAGATGAAACAATGTGTTCTGAAAACGTATGCATCCTTCTAGATCAAGCCAAACATTTTGATGATATGTATCTCAAACACATTTGTTTGAACTTTATAATGAGACGTTCAGAAGAGGTACTGAAAACGGAATCGTTTGCGGAAATGTCGAGGATGGCGTTAAATGCTATTTTTATGTGTGAAAGATTCAGTACCAGTGAATGCAAACTTTTCCTTGGTTTCAAGAGATGGGCCCAACACGCTTGTAAGTCATGTGGTCGCACAGGGACCAATGCTGATATTCTAAAAGCAAAGAATTGATAGACATGATGAGGTTCCCTGCTATGTTTTGTAAAGATTTTACCGAGCATGTGGTGAACATTGATTAGCTGTGTCAGTAGGATTTCATCAATGTATTTTCTTTAATTAGTATCGATAAAAGTGTTTCGTCATTTAACAGCGAAAAACGAAGAAGTCCTGCAAAAGGAAGTATTTTCGGACTGTTCGACAGATTTGTAAGATTTGAAGACCCTTATTTTCAGCGAATCAACCAAGAACAAGTCCTTGGTTTTGCTGTGTCACATGATTGCGGCGTTGGCGGTCTCATTATGGTTTTACCATCGCGCGAAGGAACTACATCTGTTCTAATTGATTTATTTGAAGATGATTTTAAGGTTTACTCGCAAACAGTGACTTTGCAATTCGATGGGCGTGAGTGTGTTGTCGTTAAATTTAAAGAGATTGTTCCTCTCACTAAAGTTGTTTATTATGAGCAACCACGTTCCAAGCATGAATGGATCCCCAAAGTAATTGCGGGGTTGGTGTTGGTTATTGATTGTTTTTAATTGTCGAAAACTTAGTGTAATATCTCTGTAATACACGTACATGTGCTTCGAAACCACCGGTCAGTTGGTATGAACACAACGCAGTGTTTCCGTGAGAACTATCATGTTTGCATGCATTTTTATGAGACAATGACCAATTAAAGCGAGATTATTCGATTTTGTCAAATATTAATTAATTTATATAAAATATGTAAAAAACTTATTAAAGATATATTTCAATATAAATTAAAATAAAAGTTAACAAGAACATGTGTCGAAAAATGCAAAATAAGCCAGATATTTAATTCTGAAATCGAAAATGGCTGAATTCGCCAGCATGTATATAATGCATGTACGATGTGAATCTAAATTAAGTTTAACGGTTCATTTTAAATTCCTGCAACGATATCTATTCATACAACACAAGAATACTTACTAAAAAGACGAATGCTTCGGTTATTTAAGGAAAATATGTACGAAATATCTTCGTCACAATCGGCTCGGGGCGCTAATTTGTATTTGCTGCATTTTATGAAACTCATCTTCAATGTATAATTTGTCTTGCCTATTTTGTGTTATTGTAACATATTTTATCAATTTACTACAATTTAACACATATAAAAAATCGTATAATCTCGCTTTTAGCATCAGTCGTCTTGCACAGTAATAATAATAACAAACAACCGGACAAAGCATCTGGATTCTGTTATTCTGTCGGATTGGTTACGGATTTCAATGACTGCTTTAGTATTGTTATACATAATGTAAATTTATGTTATGCAATTTTGTTTGGCACTTTGTAAAAATTATTTTGTTTTCTGTTTTGCACATTTTATGACGTATTGCATTATATTGTCTTATTAGTTTATGTTAACTGGTATTGAGGACAGACAAAATATTAAAAATATGATGTTATAATTTAAAAATGTGCTAATAATAATATACCTTGCATTTTTATTTGTTTGTGTGACATAATTTTATTTATAATGTTCGGCATCTTTCATGCAGTTGTCCTTCACATACTTTGCACTTTCTGCTTGTATATTTCAAGCATCTTTTTGATTATTTGTATAATGTCTTGGCACTTCTTTTTTGTATAATTATTGAATGTTGTTTGTCATTTTGTGTAATATATAAATATATATCAATTTGTAACGGTTTTTCGTGAAACGAAATGAATCGTTAATACAAATAATCAAGGTTCAAAGCAATTGTATCATTAAAAAATGAAGAACGCATTCGATATTGATTGTTGAAATCGAAGGGTAGTAAATTTGTATGATGCATACCCCGTAGTTGAAGCTATCATAAAACAAGCGCATATTAATGTTTTTAAATTACAATAGTCGACATTAAAACAACGTTATCAATGTGTTTTATGCATGCATCGCTAGCAACAAGGCCATCATATTTAAGGTAGGAAACAACTGTGCTATATGTTTTATAAAATAAATGTATATGCATGTGTATATGTGATTTTTATGATTGTTTATGTATATTAATTCTGTCAGATGCAGAGAAACTGTTTTATAAATGTTACATCACGAAAAGTAACGCTAATGCCACGTCTGTGTCCGGTCTCATACTTAAAAAACATGCAGACGAATATTATTGTACGCACGTGTACCTCTTAATTCTAATTCTCAATAGACTTATTATGATGAAGAATGTTATTGTTCCACATTCCGTATATTAAAAAGCCGTGTCCTTATCTTGTAAACGAAAATCGTCAATAGAAGTTGGATGTACAATACTTATTTACTATCGTATTCATTCGTCGGATACGAGTTATGCATGTATATTTATAACTATTGCAATGTTAGCATTTCATAAGTTATGTGTGGAATTTCACGTAAATTTCTATTTACTAATGTGTGGAAAGTGTGATGTAATGAACGGAAAGATAAAGCGAAGGTTATTTTCTGAAAAATATTAACGTGGAATGTTAATTGACTTTTATACCGTATTAATGTGTAATTCCCATTTATTGGTTGATACGTTAAGAACATTTACGTTCATATCATTGTTCCCGTAAGTGTATGTTATTGTACAAGATTGTGTTTACATATTTGATTATGTAAGACGAGCGTGTGACGCGTGAGTACACTTGTATCTGTGTTACAAGGATGTTTGTGTAGCATAAATATTTAGTATCTATTTAGACTTTCAGTAATTCTCGTTGGAATCAATATCATATTAGAAAGGTTATTATAATATAATGATTTAAAAAAACTATATGCTATAGTCTGGTTGAGTCGTGGGTAATTTTCATAAAGTTGTTACATCATAAATATTTTATAAATATATGACCATGAATCATTATGAAAATAATAATTAACCTTTCTTCTTTAAGATTTGTTGCTTTTTTCCAAATGTTTATCGTCTTTTATCATCAAAATAATCGAATGCGTTGATAGTGTCAAACTACCATCATGAAAATAAGCTTCCGGTTGATTCGTGGGTTCTGATTGGCTGCCAGAATTTCAAGATTTGCATACTATAAAAAGCCTTTAACTGACCTCGCAGGACAGGTTAATTTCTTGTGAAAAAATGTCAACAGACGATGTCGCATGGTAAATACTTCTAAATAAACGATTTTGTGTTACTTTGAAACACTATATGAACAATACATAAATGAGGAAATATTTCATACCGACCTATCAATTTATGATGAATTACACTATTTACTTGTTTTTGACGAATTTTTGATCGGAAAAAATGGTGACCGTGTCAAAACATTTTTCCGTAACGAACTGCATCATGTGCGAACATTCTATCGCGAGATTTCAGGCGATTTTTATACCCACGAATCAAACAGAACCCACGACTAAACCAGTAACAACCATAATATTGATAAAACAGTTAAAGAGTTGCCGGAGTGGCATTGGGTACCCTGAAACAGGCATCTTTTTCTAGACATTTAGGTCTTTAATTAAGCGGTCTATAAGTCGGGTCGCTAGGAATCGGTATTATTAACGTTCTATCAGTCCATGCCGAGACTTAAGGTATTCTCTCACAAGTTTCGTTCTTAGCGTATACGTTTAGTAACTATAAAGAATGTCATGTTAAAACTCGTACTCCTCCACATGATTGTTGGTTAAAAAATAATTGCTGGCGTGTGTACACTGTCCAAAATCTGAACTTTAAAAAGTTCAAACAAAGACGGTCGAACATACAGGTTGCTTGGCATATGATTGCAAGTTCTGTCCAATTATAGTGAATTTAGTATGATTAATCAGTATTAGACCAGATCTCAATTCTTACTGTGTTTCATATCAAGTATATATCCATATACAGAGGTCATGCATTTGAAACATCTTGGCGTTCCGGTATTGTTAAAATGATTGATACGTTCGTTTCAAATAAAGTAATTTGTCTATTTATAAAGCACTTTAGATTAAATAAAAAGTTAATATTTTTAAGTGAAATATTTTCATTTCAATATAGTAGACCTCTATACCCGAAGCAAGGAGGATGACTATATGTGTACTTTATTTTTTTAGCGTGTTGATGTGATTATGTTAACCCAACATTTCCAACATTTGACGTGTTGTATAAAATACGGATTGAAGTTAATATCCAAGAATCATTCAATATTTGCTTTGACAAAAGCAAAATGTGTTACTGTATGCCATTTAAATTATCCATCCCTACAAAATAAACAAAGCTGAACTTTATGTTAGCATTACTAATCGTCATAGGGATCTGTTCGGCATTACTAGGCCACTTTTTGTAAAGGGCGATTTTGTTCCAGTAAAAGTGGCATTTTTACAGTGTAAAAGTACATCTTATTTCATTAAATTATTTTCAAATGTGTTTTTATTGATTAAACACTACTTTTCTAATATTGATGGTTTGTGCATAGGCGCTCGATATCAATGACAATGTTTATTTTTTATCTATTTATTTTTAGTTACCCGTTGTTTATTATAATGCATACACATACTAAATTAATAAAAATCTTCCGACAAAACGTATTCTTAAAAAAAGATAGTTCGACTATGTATGTATAGATATTGACAAGGTAAATCACTCGCCATTTTCTAAAGCAACTGAGTGCGTCATTATGTATAATTAAATCGCTGTCACCCTGCTCGCTTATTGAAATGCGCGCGTAGGCCGGGAACCTACATTATACACAATAACAGCCACTAAGCGCCAGATTTGATTTTTGACGTGCTGATTTTTTTTCTGGAAATCACCATGGCAGACAAAATTAAGTTAAACAATTGGTAAGGTATGATTCATGCGTATGCAATTTACAATATATTTTGTTGATTGCCCCATTAATTGAGTAAAACAATAGTTACAAGGATTTATCACATCGTCTGTGGATGTTTCTGTTGAAACCTGTTGGAACTGAAAGTAGATAGAGAAAGAGCGAGGTTCCCGGCCTGCGCATGACATGCAAAGTTAACCGCATAAGGGTCTTTTTTAACGGATGCTTACACAATAATACATAAATTCAGTAATGTACTTTTAATTAAAAAATAATACACAATCCTTCGAAGACAAAACGTCTCGTTATAAATGTAACAAATGCATATTAGAACGATGTCAATTCCAACTAGATTATAAATGAACTAGTACGTTGCAATACAAACTGTCTGATTTAACGAACGTAATGTATTCGTTAACTTTTAAGGTATTATATGTACTTTAATCTTAATATGTAGTTATTTTGATTTTTAAAACAAAACACATATATATATATATATATATATATATATATATATATATATAGTTTCAGATTGGGTAAAATGGTGGGTCAAACGTCCATTTTACCGCCGTATTGTTGGGTCTTTAGTCGATTGTCGGGTCCCAAAGTCGATTATCGGGCACTTGGACCCGACAGTTGAAGACCCACTTAATAAAAGGCTGCTTAACATCCTCATGACTATTTTTTAATTCAAATTTGCGTATGTAATTTTACTCGAATTGTCGGGCCTATATCTCCCATTCGCAAACTTTAGATCAAACTCCTCACGGCAGTTACTTCCCTTGGGCATCTTCTAGAATAAGGGAGGCCACTGAGCCCTTTTCGGAAAGTCGCATATCTCCCCTGAGTATTCTCCGGAATTGGAGGTTCTCAATCGCTGGCATTCGGTACCCCTCGCAGATTATCATAATACTTATCCGATGTTTGACGGAAAGGGCCGAGAATGTGCGATTGAATCGCTGGGTAGTATTGATTTCCAGTAACAATGGCGTCGAATGAGAAAGAAAACGATCGTTATCTGTCTGACATCGAAATTGACAAATTAAGTGTTGCACAATTGAAGGATTATTTACGATTTCATAATCATTATGTGTCAGGGAATAAGAATGAACTTGTCTTGAGGACAAAAGGCGTACAAAAGCTAGGATTAAATGATCGACAGCTGCACAGGAATGCGGAAGTAAATTATGAAAAAAGGAAAACAGAAAAACTTTTTACGCCACTCGGTGAAAAGCTGCCACATCCAGATGTATTAAAAACGTTGAGTAGTGACTTAATGGACTTTCCTACATTAATAGATAGTGACATCTACAATTATTTTGTGCTGAAAATGAACACACAAAAACAATTGAGATCAAAAAATTGTATTATGTTTACAGACATAAACACAGTATTTTGTACCATGACATAAGTGACAAATGGGAACATTGTTTTGTTAAATGCAAAGTATTACCATCACTACCGAGTGCAAATGTGAAAGAAAACCCAGATCACAGTGTGTGGCTCTGTCTGTCAAAGGTCACTGGACAGGTTCATTCAGCGGAATGTAATTGCACAGCCGGGTGAGTGTACACAGTTTTTCATATAAGTTCTTGCAATATTGAAACGAGGTTATAAATAATTTATCAAGAGACATGCCTCTGTTACAATCCTAGTTGCAATAATCCAACTCCCAGCTATATTTACCCTCTGGGTTGTGAGGTGTACGAATGTACTCATAAACCCTCAGAGCATTCAAGAAGAACTAGTAGTTACGATCCCCGAATCGGCATTATACCAATCATTTTCATAGATCTATATACTGGTCACAAGCTATTCTCGGGATGGACCAGTTTCTGGGAAATTTTCATCAAAATTTAGATGCTCGAGCAAAAAAAAAGTGCAGTTTGAAAGTATGTCTAATTATTATGTTTATATATTTTCAGGAGCGGAGAAGCATGTATCCATATTGGTGCATTTATGTATGCCCTTTCTGATCTCACTGCTAAAAAGAAGGACGGCACTCTAAGATCAACCTCAAAAAAATGCGTGTGGGACAGATTTAATAATCCCCGGAAAAGAAAGCGAACGCCTAAAAAGTCTAGCGAATTTACATTTCGGAAACATACCTTTGAGTCAAAATTAGAGCCAGTCGAAAATAACACCAGAAAAGAACTTCTTGCGATTTCTGTAAATGAGAACAGTTTCCGTTCAAAACTCGAAAATATGCAACCCAACAGCTGGATGGCTTTTGAACTTTGTAGAAGAGAAGGAAGAGGTGAAATTACCAAAGTTTATAGAAATTGGAGATAACTTTAGTGATAGCGTAGATCTGAATAGTGAAACTGTGAAGGATAAAATGTCGAAAATGATGGATATGCTACAAATGGATGAACTTGAATGCCAAAGTATTGAAAAATTAACCAGAGGTCAGGGAAAGAACGTACTTTGGGAAGATGAAAGAAAATTACGTGTAACTGCATCCAATTTTGGTGAAGTAATTTTACTGAAACAAGAGACTGAAAGATTTAAAAGAAATTGAGTGCAATCTTTAAAGAATAGTAACAAATATGAATTTAAGATCACAATTGTGAATTTCTCGCAAGCTTACCCTTGCTCCTAGAATATGTTTTTATAATTTTGATGTCTCACTTTTCTCTAGAGATTAACCCTTTACTTCTTAAATATGTATTTTCAAGCTTTTGTAGTTCCTTAAAAGTTAAATGTAATAAAGTTACCTTTTTACTAAATTTAAGTTTTAAAGGCTTCATTTCCAACCCTTAAATACTGATGAGCAGCAAACAGTATAAAACCTGAACAGACTGCGAGTTACTAGCATGCTGTTCTGGTTTTATGCTGTTTTCACTGTGCTTCCAAGTGGAATAGGGTTAAATAACAAAAGTTAACGCCAGATCAGAAAATAATTTAAGTAACAACAGTACAGGACATCATTGAGGTCCCTCCTTTTTTATGTTTCAATAGTCATTTAGCTCTACAAAGCATATAAATATTGTACATAAAAGTGTATGAATGTATAAATATTTATCAACTGTTCATATTATGAATTTTACAGTAGTACATGTAGAATGCTTTTCAACGATTTGTGTACGGTTCATTAATACCATCACAACGTGATTGTCAATTGTTATTCCGCTAAATTGATTTGCTCTTAAAATGATAAATCATAAAAAGAACTTTTGCTATGTTATTATCCATCACTTATTACCTTACCTGTGTTTGGAGAAAAACCGAAGGGTTTACGATAATAATCTGTTTCAAAATGTTAAAATGATATGAAATTAATGAGTGGCAAGCATGAACCAAATTAAGAAAATCAACACAGAGGTATCAACAGCTGCATCTTATTAAAAATCTGTGCACAATGCTTTTTGTCCAAGTATAGATCATTTCAGAACCCCATTGAGTTAATAGACACCTTGGAAGCTTTGCTGGTATGACTTCTGCTTTACATCTGACAAGTACTCTGCAGGTGTTGCTACTTGTATCAGAAATCTTGGTTTTAAACAAGAGCTGTCACCATAGGATGACTTATGCCCCCTATATACGCTTGATAGAAGTTATGAGCATTTTCCCAAACCTAAATGCATATTTCGAAACCTAAACACGGACCCTAAGTTTAAGGTCAAGGTCACAGGGGTCAAAGTTTGTGTGCATATGGAAAGGCCTTGACCATATACACATGCATGCCAAATATGAAAATGCTATCTGAAGCGACATAGAAGTTATGAGCATTTTTCGAAACCTAAACGCAAAGTGTGACGGACAGACCGACAGACAGTCCGATCACTATAGCGACATAGAAGTTATGAGCTTTTTTCGAAACCTAAATGCATATTCGAAACCTAAACGCGGACCCTTAGTTTAAGGTCAAGGTCACAGGGGTCAAAATTTGTGTGCGTATGGAAAAGCTTTGTCCATATACACATGCATGCCAAATATGAAATTGCTATCCAAAGCGACATAGCAGTTATGAGGATTTTTCGAAACCTAAACGCAAAGTGTGACGGACGGACAGACCGACAGACAGTCTGATCACTATATGCCCTCCTTCGGGGGCATAAAATTCTTGACGGGTTTATTGCTCCCAATTATAAATTAACTGTTGATTAAGTCTTCAGTAGCAGTACTAAACCTTAAAGACAAACATTTACTTAGGTATACAAAAGAAATCTGTGTTTTCAACGCTCTGTGTCAATTAATGTATGTAAACTTGAATCCAGTACAATATTTATCAGAATTTCAGTCTTATAATTTGTTTGGTCTTACAAAACTGCTTTCAAGCAAGAAAACATGTATAAATATATTGGCACAAACACACAAACGCAGAAACACAATTTTCTTTTTTTGCCTGAAAATGTTTGTATGGAATATGAGACAAGAAAATAATAATCAGTAACAATTTTATTTTCACAAATGAAAGCTGACTGTAAAATGTGAAATTAAGTATTATTCACATAATTACATAGTATATTACTTATACATACATGCAATGGTCAAACACTTCTAGTTAAATTGTATACTGAATTTCTCACAAAGTTCACTTGTTCAGCTTCTTATCAAACTTAATTTGTACTAGTTTTAAGGAGCCACTTTTCCAGTTTATATTAGCATGACTATTTTCAGTTTATAAACACACTTTATTTTCCGGGGACAGGTTTTTCGTGCTAACCCTGCTTTCATTCCAACACTGACCTCATCAAATAAACACTCAAAAGTTCCAGCAGTTGGGATACCAGTGTAGAACAACACCTTATCGTCATCATCCCTTATATCCTCAAAGGTGAAGCTAGGCCGATCCACTTGTATCCCAACTGTCGACGTTTCAGTAGAAGTCTGGGTTGATATACTTCTGGGAACTCTCGTATCGTCGGTTTGAGTAACCACAGAAATCAGCTCCGGTTGCACTTGTTCACACTGATGACGGATTATGGCGGGTACTGGTGTAAACCTTCCATAGTCATGGAGCTGAAATAAATAAATACATTTTTACAAGCAAAGTAAATGCAGTTTGAAGTAAAGATTATAGGTCTTTCTGTATTTTACTAAGGCATCACCAAACTGATAACTTCTTCAGTTTTTTTCTTTAAAAATGGGAAGAGCATGAAAAACAACTATCTATTTATACTGCCAAGTGCCCTTTCGAGCATGGTAGGCAGACATGGACATTATCGAGTCGGTTTCCTGGGAAGAACCAGTACTTGGTGTCCATGGAGGAGATAATTAGAATGCTTCCCAAGTAAGGAGTGAACCCACTAACACCCGATCGCTAGGCGGATATCTCATCCACTACAACACCGCGACCTTGAACTACAAATATTTTTTTATGTCCCCCACTATAGAAGTGGGGGACATATTGTTTTTGCCCTGTCTGTTGGTTGGTCTGTTGGTTGGTTGGTTTGCGCCAACTTAAACATTTTGCAATAACTTTTGCTATATTGAATATAGCAACTTGATATTTGGCATGCATGAGTATCTCATGGAGCTGCACATTTTGAGTGGTGAAAGGTCAGAGGTCAAATATATGTGGCCTAAATTGCTCATTTTATGAATACTTTTGCAATATTGAAGATAGCAACTCGATATTTGGCATGCATGTGTATCTCATGGAGCTGCACATTTTGAGTGGTGAAAGGTCAAAGTCAAGGTCATCCTTCAAGGTCAGAGGTAAAACATATTTGTCCCAAATCGCTTATTTTATTAATACTTTTGAAATATTGAAGATAGCAACTTGATATTTGGCATGCATGTGTATCTCATGGAGCTGCACAATTTGAGTGGTGAAAGGTCAAGGTCATCCTTCAAGGTCAGAGGTCAAATATATGTGGCCCAAATCGCTTATTTTATGAATACACTTGCAATATTAAAGATAGCAACTTGATATTTGGCATGCACGTGTATCTCATGGAGCTGCACATTTTGAGTGGTGAAAGGTCAAGGTCATCCTTAAGGTCAAATATATGGGTCAAAATTGCTCATGTAATGTCACTTCTGCAATATTGAAGCTAGCAATTTTATATTTGAAATGCATGTGTATCTCATGGAGCTGCACATTTTGAGTGGTGAAGGGTCAAGGTCATCCTTCAAGGTCAAACATTATTTAGGGGGACATTGTGTTTCACAAACGCATCTTGTTTCAAATTATCTTTATTCAACAACATTTTGTATAACGATAAAACAACTCACTCTTAGAGATACGTCTAGTAGTGATGCACTGCTTTCAACCAACAAACCATCTGCCTCGTTCTCGAAACTCAAGTCTGGTGAACGGTTATCTGACATTTCCTCAGTTTCTGGTGTGGAATTCGTCTCATCTGCTTCAGGGCCATTTTCCAGAGTCTGTAAGGTAAACAAATAAAATTAAATCAGCACATCAAAGACCTAGAAATACACATACTTTTTCAAACTAACATGAAAGAATGATGTTCAGATACGTAATATTTATGCTTCTGTATCATGTTGTAAACACCGTCAGATTCTATACCGATAGAGTAACTGACCCATGTTCATTCTTGAAACCTCGTATAGCCTAGTGGCAACATATCCGCTTCAAAATATCAGATACCATTGGTTCGATCCTCGGCTGTGAGCTACATAAAATAAATCATGAACTGTGCCATGGGTATGTCTGCCATTATCCCATGCTTGATTGTACCACAAGGAATCACTGATTTGAATAGTAAGCTCGATTTAATAATCCATCGGAATCGTTTTAAGGTGATAATCTGATTACACGCAGTGCGCAATCTGATTATGTGATGACTTAAATTAGTATAAGTATTAATATGATTTAATAAGAATAGTATATGTGCCTTTTATACACGCGTTCAATGCCATAATACCGGTAAAATCATAAGTTGATTTAGATATCAGTACATTAAATAAATGTCTATATATTATAATCATACAATACGCAATTTTACAATGCCGAAGTAATGTTATTTACTGAAATAAGATCTATTTTCGCATGACACTGGCTGTATAGCAAGTAGTCTTATATAAATAAGAGCAACATTACTTCAAGCACGTACACTTAACAAAAAGAGTTCTCCGTTTAAAAATGATGGTATTAAGGTGTTACTAAATATAAAATACCCAACAGCGGGCGAGCGTTTAATGCACTTTGCGCTTGATGAATAATGTTATACAATTATTATGGGCAAATTTATAATTTCAAAACATTATTAGTTGTTGATGTTATTCGCGTTCAATAAATACATCAGTTCTTCTTATCAACCTGATGCCTGTTGCCTGCTACAGTTTCTTATCATAATTGTATAAACTACAATACACCATCAGCGGCCGAGAGCAGAATACCGGCCGCTAAATAAATTGTGACTTGCATCAAATCTCAGGTCAAATTTCGATTGTTTTACAATAAAATACTAATATTTTATAATGTCAAGCACGTGCACTTAATAAAATACGATATGTCTTTATTTATTGTAGAATTTTGCAAAAGTAAAGCGCTTTATATATAGCAATGTTTTATTATTTCTTCTAGTTACGTAAATAAACAAAACATAATTATGTATATAACATTTAATATTTGTACATAATTTATAAAAATAAATACAATGAAACGTGATGTTTGTGAAGTGCGCGTGACATTGAACTTCGAGTTAAGCGAAAGATGCGAATTAAATTACACATAATTAAAAACTGATACTATTCTGTCAGCATGTTTTATACTCCATCGCGCCAATAAATTCATCAAATTGTGTATACAAGCAAAACGATGGAAATTATGACAGAAACCCAGCTTTTCAAATAAAATGACCCTTAACATAACGCTAGCAGACCCGAATGAATATACTTTATTTGAGTCGTGTTCTGAGAAAACTGTGCATAATGCATGTGCTTAAAGTGTCGTCCCAGATTAGCCTGTACAATCCGCACGAATTATCAGGGACGGCACTTTCCGCTTTTATGACATTTTTCGTTTAAATGAAGTGTCTTTTTAGCAAAAATCCAATTTAGGGTCGACACTTTACGCACATGCATTATGCCCATTATTCCCAGAACGCGACTCATTTAATCCAATCAGGTAAATAACAAATACAATAATAAAACAGGGGAAGTCTACACTGTGTATTAGCAACCTGCTGTGGTGAATATATCTTATCAGCTAAATACACAGGCACCTGGCTACTGTACTGGAAAAATTGGATTTACTGCCAAAATAATTGATTTCATTTATGGCTAAATTGTTGTGTACATGTAAAATTAAAAACGAGGATGTATCCACATCACCGTTGCACATTGTTATTAATTTCACAGTTATCTGTTCTTTATTAGAGATAGCCTAATTAAAGACGGCGCTAATAAAATGTGAAGGTGGATATAAAGAAATAAGGTCAATTTCCGCACTGACAGTATAGCAAGTAGTCTTATATAACATATTAAAAATATTCCATGGTTAAAAATGCACGATGTTATATAGTAAAAGAGTGTGTTTGAGTAATCAATAGGATATTTTGTATTGGCTATATTGTTTCACTCGTAAAGAAAATACCAAAATCGACGTGCGAAACGTAAAAATTTATATCTGAAATAATATTGTTAAGGGCGTTAAGCTAGTTAAAAATAATCACGATTATTTACTATGTATAAATTAGATAAAACGTTAAGATGTAAATTCTTATCATAAATATAAAATGCACATAATATTATAATATTCATTCATATTTCATTATTTCAGGTAAAAGTACAAACATATTGTTTTAAATCCTATGTAATCAGCACTTTATGTTGGATTTCAACAATGCTTAATTAATTATCGGGTGTAGCAGCGGTGTACATTACCCATATGATATAACGCAAAGGTAACGGTCAAGCGACTTCCCACATTTATATGACATGTTTTATTATCGTTATCAGGTATCTGTTATGTGTCAACGGATTAACGGACATTGGTTGATTACCCGATAATATGCAAGTATCAAATGATTTAGATTCATAAGTTATGGGAAAACATTATATGCCTGACCTGAAAAATGTAAGTCATAACAAATAATTATATTATAAGTTCACTTACCAGAATCACAACCTAAGTGTTGCCATCGCTCGCAGGCATCGCAAGAAACAGCACGTTGCCTCTGCCCAACTGTCTTTCCACAATGTATGCACTTTACCACTTCTGCCATTGCAGAAACACAAAACTCACTTACTCTCACAGTAAAATTATTGTATCCTACATTTAAGAAGCACAAATGTTTGAAATATTTATATAATTAGTTCAATTTATGATTCACTGTGTGTGTTTCAGAGTTTATTTACAGGTCCTACTGGCCTCTTCACGAGGTTATGGTAGCCCGACCTGCCCCTGTGACCTCTCAGGGGAAAAAGATTAATTTAGAGCCAAAGTAGGTCAAATTTACCCCGGCTTCCCGGGTATTCGCCAAATAATTTAATTTTAAAGAGAGTTTCGTGCACGTTGGCCAATGAGACCTTAATGTGTTATTTACCGTAAGGTGGTGATGAGGTGCGGATCCCGCCGAGTGTCCCGCACACTACTTATGTACAAGACACTCAACGCGACCCACATACCAACACCACTCGGTAAGTAAGACCCGGAATACACACACATAACGCTCTCACAACCCCCCACTCATAACGGGTGATGTGTATGAGAGTGCCACGCCCATGTGTTCCGGGTCCCTTGATGTTGATCTGTGTATGGTTGTGTATAGTATGTGGTATGTGATTGTTGTGCATTTGTCTGGAGCGGAAGAGGAGAGATGTCTGTCGGTTATTTACGGTCGTCGGTCAGTCGTGAAGGGCTGTATATCGTTGCAGTTCCCAGATCGCAGAACACGCCGCCCCCGCACAAGCGCACCCACGCCGAGCGAGCCCGAGCCCCCCCCCCCGCGCCGCATACGGCCCCGGCCCTAGCACCCAACGCTGAAGACCCTCGAGACAAGCACCCTCATCCACCCTCTCGCTGCGCGCGACAACAGATCAGTCAAGAACCAAACCATGGAGCCCCCCAAAGCCCCACCCGGAGTCACCATCGTTCTTTCCCACCCACCTGCCAAACATCCAGACCATGTATCAAGCTGGGATGTATTTATTTTGTAGTTATGTTATATTTGCTATTATAATTGGATAGGTAAAGTAATAAACTGATCTCAAAATGCCGTTGTTTATATCATATGATTTATTTATGTTTTATATTAATTTGTAAAACTCATAGTATTATAGTTTATGTCCCGTATTCTAGCTTTCATTTACCCAAGTGTGGTTATTGTGCTCTCCGCCCCATGAGAGGTGTTAGTGGGGGTTCGAGCAGGATACAGGAAACGCCCCGATTCCAGAGGCGCCCCTGGTTCTTTTAAGTGCCCGGTTGTATAGCACCGATACACTGCACCCCCGTTTAACGTCTCTCGCGGAGGACATATTAGTACATAGTGTTAGTATCGGTACTTATATACATGTGTAGTTCTGCTGTCTTGTGTCATATCTTACGGTAACGTGGGCTCTCTCTGTTGCTATTTGGTATATAGTTTGAATGTTATTGCGAAGGGCAGGCTAGTTTTTGAAAGATCATGTATTTGATGATAGAAGAAAGGGACTATGTTTGTTTGATTGGGCCGATGACTAGTTCGTTGGGGGTAGAAAATTTCTTTGTAAATTCTTTCTTATTGCTGTGTTAAGTGTCTTGTGAGACTGTGGTGTTGTAAGGGCCAGACTAGTTTGATAGGTCATTTATTTGATGAAAGAAGAGAGGCTGAGTTTGAGATGATAGTAAATTTGGTATTAGGGAGAGCGCACACGTTAGTGTTTCTGGTTATAAAGCAAAGACAGCATTCCTATGTGTTTTTGTTAATATGCCAGGTTAGTATCGTGGTCTGGTCTGGGGCATATGATTCACTGAAACTGCCCGCTTTATATACAGACAGCCCTCTTAAATGATCAGTCGCCAAATACGCAATCGCTCCGCCCACTAAGTTGTGTTTTCATAAAACGCTTATTCCATTACTCCGTAAGTCTTTGTTTGTCGGACCATGTGGCCGCAATAACGAAATCTGATTGATTATTACGTGAGTTTGATTGACAGCTGGCGAGTGGTCAATTACTTTAAAAAGAGCATTGTTGTCTGGTTAAGCTTGTTAATAACCTATGTAGTCTTTTATCACGCAAACTGTGATACCATATGTCTTACTCATAAATCTGTGTCCAGACAATCAAAGCATGTCGGCATAATTAATTTTCAATCACACTCACACTTTTACAAAACATAACTAACACAAAAGCATTCAATTATTCTTCTAATTTAAACCAAACTATCATACAATATGTCTGATTAAAAAATCTTTGAATCAGAAAATGAAAGCATGCCGTCAAATAAAACGTCGTTAACATTTCACGCTTGTTCAGATTTCAGGGGGCGAATTGTCTTGGGGTGAGATTTTCTTTGGGGCGAGTTGTCTGATTCCCATTCCGAATGGACTTTGAAAGAACGAACGACAACTTTGTAAGAAAACCCGCCAATGGGGCTCGCGACCAATCGGATGGATGCTATGCCTGCTGGGATAGCCATGCTCTTTTTCGACGCGGACAGTGGACCCGACATGACCCGACTTAACGGACTCGACGTGACGGACTCGACCTAATCAATTTTCTTATTCTTAGACTTAAGTCTAAGAATTGTTTGGTGAATACGGGCTAGCAGATTCTTTTGTGCACGAGGTAATATACTGTATTGCATTGTATTTGCCCCCAGGCCGTATTATTGCTGTTTACCCATTGATATTGGTGGTGATAATCTTTAGTTTAAGTTTATTTATATGTTTAGTTTAAAATTATTCTGCAAATTACTGAATTTAAACTGAGAGATTGGTTCAGGGACATTGTATTTGTGGGTCATTCTTCCCCAACCTCTGAATGAAGTGGGTCACTTGAAGTTGGCCGGTACTGTTAACAAGTTGTATGAAAGCTGGTTAATGTTCTATGCAATATTTTTATTATTTTCTACAACTGGATCTGGTTTACTTATATATTTGAAGGTTAAACAAAAATTGAGGCAAAAATTTACCGGCTGAGGGGAAAAAAATTCCAGTGGAAAAGACCATTTTTCGACGGGTCACAAAGGAGATAAAACCTGTCCTTGATTACATGATATAAAATAAACAGATTGCATTCTTATGTTTATCTTTTAAAGTATATTTTAATAAGCATAATTGTGAAAGTGGACAACCTGTTTTCGCTGTGGGCAAGTAGATGTTCATAGTGACTTGCCCCCAGTGCAAGTGGAAGAAAAGTTCTTAAGAAAATCCCTGGAGGATTGCACTGTGGCTCATGCATTATTTAAGATTCCTCTTTGTATCAAATCTACCAAGGAATGTGAAGGTTTTCCTTGTATGTATAAAACAGATGCGGTCAAAAAGAAGAAAAGACGAAAGAACCAATCCAGACTTGGTGGCAGAGGAAAGTATAAAAAAGAATGCAGATCTTGGTGGATTTTGTGTGGATACAATTCCACCTAAAGGTATTTCTTGTTGACAGATAGCCTTGACCTTAAGTCATTTAAAGAAGTTTATTAATTTCAATTTCAGCTGGCACTATATGTATTTGCCTGTATATGTTTAAAGAAATAAAAAGGGCAAACAAACAATTAAACCTGGGATACAGCCTTAGCCTCCTCAAAGGGGAAAATACCATGTGACCAGCACTTTTGGGGAGAAATTGCAATAAATCGTCATAAACTAAAGGTAATTACATGTTATAACCATTATTTGCTCCATTTAAAAGCTGAATCTTTTTATATGGCTTTCCCCTACCACAAGTGATTGGGGCTAAATGTATACTGGAATCACTGTGTCTGTCTGTCCCACATGGGTTTATGAATGGAATCAAACATTTTCAAATGCTTAACTGTTCCCTAGAATTGTCATGTGAAATGCCTTGTATTATTTTTAAACCGATTTTATTCTCAACTTTCCCTCTGTGTCCTTTATAAAGGACTAAGTGAATATTTCTTTGCAACAAATGTACAGGAAAATTTTAATGGAATATGGATTGTTGTAGCTTTCTTTAAAGACTTTATGCTAATCATATTGAAGCAGTAGTAACATTCAGCCATATGTATCCATACGGCTATAAACTAATACCAAGCTTCCCCTTCCAACACTAAAACTTGTTTACATCTTAAATAGTTATCCAGAGAAAGCTATTGGAAAAAAGCTAAATTAATTTGAAATATTTCAAAATGAACTTAAGCACTGTAGCTTGGACATTTGTCAGGCCTTTTTCTGCCTATCTCACAGGTACGATAGTCGGGACCCATTCCCAATGCCAAATATGGATGTTTTTTTCGCAATATCTAAACAAAAATTCCCAATTTCCAACCGAAATAATGGAGCCGAAAAAATGCGTTTCTCAGTAGATACTGTGTTTTAAATAATTTGGGCACCGTGTTTTAACATGCCAATGCGTAAAATGTCATAGTATCGAGCGTTCCATAATGCAATTTTGGGATCTTGAGACTTCAGACAAACACTGACGGACGCTTGTGTCTATGCATTTCTTAAGACACATTTACGGTCATTTCGGTCAGAATTAGCTTTGTAAATATTGAAGTGCTGGATTATTCAGAATTATCAGGTATGTATACAACAATTGATAACAATGTGTACGCATTCAATTACTGTAAATGTTTGAGATCGTTATCAATGGCCCTGAGGTAAATAAATGTGGACTAGTTTAACTTGCAACGTTACTGTGGTTCGGAGAGTCAGTTAAGGTAAAAAATACAGAAATCTGACGCAGTTTAAAAAATGTCGCATAATTCTAAGTATTATTGAAGTAAAATACAAAAAATGACCCTGCAAGGCCACACAAAAACTGAAGTTTTTGTGGGGAAATACTACCGCAATCAGTCTACTCAACGCGTTAACCAAGAATATGACTCATTTTCCACTGCCAGATTCAGAGTCATACCCTTTGCAGCTTCTTAACATCAATACTATTACATTATGATGTTTAGCTATACTTTTGTGTTTCAAATAATGGGTGCTTCAGACATTTGGCACCTTGAATTTTGAATAAACAATATGTTGGATGCAGGTAGTTCGACTGAATGTTCATAAAAATACTTAATGAACATATCAAGCTATGTATATCATTTGAACTTAAAACGTAACAAAGACTGTGTTTTATTATCATACTCATACTTACGTTAGCAGTGGACAATGACTGTTGCTGAGCTGCTTGTTGCATGGTAAAAAAAGAGTTAATACTTAAATAGCATTTTTAGGCAATACCTATGTATGAAAACATTTCATAAAATAGAAAAAAAAGAAAAATAATTTCCCAACAATGCTTTTGTCCATGAAAATTCTTCCCAATTCGGAAGAGAACCGGGACTGGTAAAATCCCAATTTTTCCAGGTACTTTTTCCCAGAATAGACAGAAAAGGCCTTGTTTTTGTAAATTCTATATATATATACCCATTTATCCAAGCTTAAGGAAAGGTTGTAAGATTTTTTACTCGGTGGTAGTTTTTATTAGTTCGATGTGGTTTCGAGAAAACCCCCGAGGTTTTGTCATATGCCAGCTCGTCGTGTTTGTGTCATGCTAAAACCTTGACATTTTACTCTACAATGAAATGCTTCCACCTACAACTTTGAAACTTCATATGTAGATGCACCTTGATGAGTTCTACCAGGGCTTGACACTAACTTTTTACGTACTGACCCAAAGGACCACCA